>NC_143013.1:200340010-200537510 GCF_055824585.1 Amblyomma mixtum
CCATCCATCCATCCATCCATCCATCCATCCATCCATCCATCCATCCATCCATCCATCCATCCATCCATCCATCCATCCATCCATCCATCCATCCATCCATCCATCCATCCATCCATCCATCCATCCATCCATCCATCCATCCATCCATCCATCCATCCATCCATCCATCCATCCATCCATCCATCCATCCATCCATCCATCCATCCATCCATCCATCCATCCATCCATCCATCCATCCATCCATCCATCCATCCATCCATCCATCCATCCATCCATCCATCCATCCATCCATCCATCCATCCATCCATCCATCCATCCATCCATCCATCCATCCATCCATCCATCCATCCATCCATCCATCCATCCATCCATCCATCCATCCATCCATCCATCCATCCATCCATCCATCCATCCATCCATCCATCCATCCATCCATCCATCCATCCATCCATCCATCCATCCATCCATCCATCCATCCATCCATCCATCCATCCATCCATCCATCCATCCATCCATCCATCCATCCATCCATCCATCCATCCATCCATCCATCCATCCATCCATCCATCCATCCATCCATCCATCCATCCATCCATCCATCCATCCATCCATCCATCCATCCATCCATCCATCCATCCATCCATCCATCCATCCATCCATCCATCCATCCATCCATCCATCCATCCATCCATCCATCCATCCATCCATCCATCCATCCATCCATCCATCCATCCATCCATCCATCCATCCATCCATCCATCCATCCATCCATCCATCCATCCATCCATCCATCCATCCATCCATCCATCCATCCATCCATCCATCCATCCATCCATCCATCCATCCATCCATCCATCCATCCATCCATCCATCCATCCATCCATCCATCCATCCATCCATCCATCCATCCATCCATCCATCCATCCATCCATCCATCCATCCATCCATCCATCCATCCATCCATCCATCCATCCATCCATCCATCCATCCATCCATCCATCCATCCATCCATCCATCCATCCATCCATCCATCCATCCATCCATCCATCCATCCATCCATCCATCCATCCATCCATCCATCCATCCATCCATCCATCCATCCATCCATCCATCCATCCATCCATCCATCCATCCATCCATCCATCCATCCATCCATCCATCCATCCATCCATCCATCCATCCATCCATCCATCCATCCATCCATCCATCCATCCATCCATCCATCCATCCATCCATCCATCCATCCATCCATCCATCCATCCATCCATCCATCCATCCATCCATCCATCCATCCATCCATCCATCCATCCATCCATCCATCCATCCATCCATCCATCCATCCATCCATCCATCCATCCATCCATCCATCCATCCATCCATCCATCCATCCATCCATCCATCCATCCATCCATCCATCCATCCATCCATCCATCCATCCATCCATCCATCCATCCATCCATCCATCCATCCATCCATCCATCCATCCATCCATCCATCCATCCATCCATCCATCCATCCATCCATCCATCCATCCATCCATCCATCCATCCATCCATCCATCCATCCATCCATCCATCCATCCATCCATCCATCCATCCATCCATCCATCCATCCATCCATCCATCCATCCATCCATCCATCCATCCATCCATCCATCCATCCATCCATCCATCCATCCATCCATCCATCCATCCATCCATCCATCCATCCATCCATCCATCCATCCATCCATCCATCCATCCATCCATCCATCCATCCATCCATCCATCCATCCATCCATCCATCCATCCATCCATCCATCCATCCATCCATCCATCCATCCATCCATCCATCCATCCATCCATCCATCCATCCATCCATCCATCCATCCATCCATCCATCCATCCATCCATCCATCCATCCATCCATCCATCCATCCATCCATCCATCCATCCATCCATCCATCCATCCATCCATCCATCCATCCATCCATCCATCCATCCATCCATCCATCCATCCATCCATCCATCCATCCATCCATCCATCCATCCATCCATCCATCCATCCATCCATCCATCCATCCATCCATCCATCCATCCATCCATCCATCCATCCATCCATCCATCCATCCATCCATCCATCCATCCATCCATCCATCCATCCATCCATCCATCCATCCATCCATCCATCCATCCATCCATCCATCCATCCATCCATCCATCCATCCATCCATCCATCCATCCATCCATCCATCCATCCATCCATCCATCCATCCATCCATCCATCCATCCATCCATCCATCCATCCATCCATCCATCCATCCATCCATCCATCCATCCATCCATCCATCCATCCATCCATCCATCCATCCATCCATCCATCCATCCATCCATCCATCCATCCATCCATCCATCCATCCATCCATCCATCCATCCATCCATCCATCCATCCATCCATCCATCCATCCATCCATCCATCCATCCATCCATCCATCCATCCATCCATCCATCCATCCATCCATCCATCCATCCATCCATCCATCCATCCATCCATCCATCCATCCATCCATCCATCCATCCATCCATCCATCCATCCATCCATCCATCCATCCATCCATCCATCCATCCATCCATCCATCCATCCATCCATCCATCCATCCATCCATCCATCCATCCATCCATCCATCCATCCATCCATCCATCCATCCATCCATCCATCCATCCATCCATCCATCCATCCATCCATCCATCCATCCATCCATCCATCCATCCATCCATCCATCCATCCATCCATCCATCCATCCATCCATCCATCCATCCATCCATCCATCCATCCATCCATCCATCCATCCATCCATCCATCCATCCATCCATCCATCCATCCATCCATCCATCCATCCATCCATCCATCCATCCATCCATCCATCCATCCATCCATCCATCCATCCATCCATCCATCCATCCATCCATCCATCCATCCATCCATCCATCCATCCATCCATCCATCCATCCATCCATCCATCCATCCATCCATCCATCCATCCATCCATCCATCCATCCATCCATCCATCCATCCATCCATCCATCCATCCATCCATCCATCCATCCATCCATCCATCCATCCATCCATCCATCCATCCATCCATCCATCCATCCATCCATCCATCCATCCATCCATCCATCCATCCATCCATCCATCCATCCATCCATCCATCCATCCATCCATCCATCCATCCATCCATCCATCCATCCATCCATCCATCCATCCATCCATCCATCCATCCATCCATCCATCCATCCATCCATCCATCCATCCATCCATCCATCCATCCATCCATCCATCCATCCATCCATCCATCCATCCATCCATCCATCCATCCATCCATCCATCCATCCATCCATCCATCCATCCATCCATCCATCCATCCATCCATCCATCCATCCATCCATCCATCCATCCATCCATCCATCCATCCATCCATCCATCCATCCATCCATCCATCCATCCATCCATCCATCCATCCATCCATCCATCCATCCATCCATCCATCCATCCATCCATCCATCCATCCATCCATCCATCCATCCATCCATCCATCCATCCATCCATCCATCCATCCATCCATCCATCCATCCATCCATCCATCCATCCATCCATCCATCCATCCATCCATCCATCCATCCATCCATCCATCCATCCATCCATCCATCCATCCATCCATCCATCCATCCATCCATCCATCCATCCATCCATCCATCCATCCATCCATCCATCCATCCATCCATCCATCCATCCATCCATCCATCCATCCATCCATCCATCCATCCATCCATCCATCCATCCATCCATCCATCCATCCATCCATCCATCCATCCATCCATCCATCCATCCATCCATCCATCCATCCATCCATCCATCCATCCATCCATCCATCCATCCATCCATCCATCCATCCATCCATCCATCCATCCATCCATCCATCCATCCATCCATCCATCCATCCATCCATCCATCCATCCATCCATCCATCCATCCATCCATCCATCCATCCATCCATCCATCCATCCATCCATCCATCCATCCATCCATCCATCCATCCATCCATCCATCCATCCATCCATCCATCCATCCATCCATCCATCCATCCATCCATCCATCCATCCATCCATCCATCCATCCATCCATCCATCCATCCATCCATCCATCCATCCATCCATCCATCCATCCATCCATCCATCCATCCATCCATCCATCCATCCATCCATCCATCCATCCATCCATCCATCCATCCATCCATCCATCCATCCATCCATCCATCCATCCATCCATCCATCCATCCATCCATCCATCCATCCATCCATCCATCCATCCATCCATCCATCCATCCATCCATCCATCCATCCATCCATCCATCCATCCAATCCATCCAATCCATCCAATCCATCCAATCCATCCAATCCATCCATCCATCCATCCATCCATCCATCCATCCATCCATCCATCCATCCATCCATCCATCCATCCATCGGTCCGTCCGTCCGTCCGTCCGTCCACCCACCCACCTACTCACCCACCCACCCTGCTTAGGAGGATGACATAAATACGCACCTTGCATTTTTAACAAATTTACAGGCCGAAATGCCGTAAACGTGAAAGTCTGTCATGCGTTGTGAAACCTTTGGAAGCTTGCATCTAGTGAGCTTCTGAAACTTTTTGGAGTGACGGGAACCGTTCGCTCGCACCATGAACGACGTTGATGCACGAGAAACCTAGGAGGCACTTCTTTACCGTTTTCATTCCGCACCTCTCGCATATTTCCCTACATATTTGTTGCAACCAGTGGCCACCTAAATCAAGATCAAATCAAATTTATTCCGCAGGAAAAAGTTGGGAGGAGTATTGGTAAAAGCTGTGAGAAGAGCTTGACGAGCCCTGACTCCCTAACAGACTGGGCAGCATAAAAGAGTGCGGCTAAGAGGGTACAATACCCTAGAACGAACACATACATTAGTCACGCAACATCGTTCGAGCAGGGATTTATAAGGCAAAGAAAAAACATAGCTATATCACATCGTTAAACAAACATTGCACGCAGCTGTTTTGGTGATGTACCAGATATGTCAATGTTAGTTACATCCATAACGCGATTGAGAAGTGTGGACAATTGAAATTTCAACTTCTGAAGTCCAGAATTTGTTCTGCACTTGACGAGATACCACAATTCAGGATGACGTACATTAAATTGCGCACAAGTATCCGTTGAGTGCTGCCGAAGGTAGACGAAAAGGAAGAGCGACTATGAATTAAACGCGTAACAAGTTTAGAATCGCTGCGGTGAGGAAGAGTGGCTCGGTGAACCCTCGTACTGAATGAAAAGAATCGCCGTTATCCTCAAGCACGGCTTTATTTTTTGGCTCGGATGCAATAATGCGGTGTTAGGGCTGGGAACGATATTAGAGAGGAGTTTCAAACGCGAAAAACAGTGAGCAGGAAAAACTTGCAGAAGATAGATAAGACCTCCTTAGCAAGTAAGTGGAACAATTTAGTGTTCGACACAGAGGCCGCAGCAAACGCACCCGGCAGAACAGGTCCGGTCGCTCGATGACTGCAGATGCCCTGGGAACATTCTTGAAGGCTAGTTGCAGGCTAGTGGGAATATTCTTTCAGTCTAGTTGCAGGCTAGTGGTAATATTCTTGTAGGCAAGTTGTAGGAGTGAGAACATTATTGCAGGTAAGGTACTTACTTTCCTTGCTCGACATGGCGTAGACCATTGCTCCACTGAAAAATGTAATCATCATCAGTTTCTACTTTCTTGTCCACCCCTGATCGTCCACGTCTCCGACATCATCGTCATTTGGCGGAGCGCATTTGATGTTTATTTAGCTTTACAAACAAAGAGAGAGATCCGATACAAAAGACCACTTGGCCAGCCGAGGTCTCGGCACCTATATCAGTGGCAGCGGTACACATCGGTACACAGAAGCAAAAGGACAAACACTCCATTAGAAATAATGGCAACGCAACACAACATGCGCAAGAAATATAATGGAGTGATGACAGCATCTATATAAAGCAAATGAGGAGGCAATGCACCGATAACATATATACAAACATTTGATAATCACTTAGCGTCCAGAGTATTAAGAAAGGTAAAATGGCAATAAAGATAATGTCAAATATGCGCCAAATGATAGATGAGGATCATTTGCTATCAAATACCTCTTTATCTGTTTCTTGAAACAATTCACAGATAGGTTAAGTCTACTTCAAAAACTAAACACTATCAGAGTGACTGGTGCCCGAAATTTTCAACACCGTTTACCGTAGTTTGTGCAAATAGTTGGAACTGGTTCCTTCGTTTTGAGGAACGGACATCTCGGTGTCGGGGTACCTTTGGAGCGCCATACGATGAATTTTTACGTATATACGCACTAAGTGAAGGTTGTAAATCTACTTAGGCTTTAGATAAGTATGTTTTGTGAGGAGTGGAAGCGTTGGAAAATTTAGCGGTATCCTACAATATCCATCAATTGCCCGCACTGCTCTTTTTTGAATCAAGTAAAAATTTTCAATGTTGCCACTTGCACTGGGTCCCCAGACTAGAATACAGTAAGAAAGCCTTTAATAGGAAATAAAATAATATTTAGCCAGTTTAAGCGAGAGAAGTATTAACGGTGCAATCTTATACAGGAATACGACATAGTATATATAGCTTTACTGCGGAGCACATTGTCAGGCTAGTATGTCTAGCCACGACCTACAGCATAGCTATCGCTTCCGATCCCTGTGCACCATTTTTCTTTCCCTCGGCCACTCACAGGTATCAAGAGAGAGGAGAACCCGGTGGTTTACAAGCTCTACGACCTCGACCCTAGCTGTGGCAATGCCGCTGCCCTGTTGAGCGTCATCGATCAAGACCGGCAGCAAGGCTTCCAGTTCGTCCGTGAAATACCCGAGCCGAGCCAGCTTTGCCGGAAGAAGTCGCTCTGCGTTCCTAAGCGGAAACCTACTCGCGGTTGCTACTGAACTCCTGTTAGCATGATGACTCGATCGAGTTGATAGTGCGCGGAGAGATAACCAGCATCGTCACGGAGGGAAGCCTCTTGTATATATTTGGTGTCTGCGTTTTCTTTCAAGCTACGGAGAAAGTTTCCTTTTATAGGGGAATGTTTTTAGGGACCAAGAAACTCACGCGACGCACTTGTATCGAGAGAAAAAAACAGAGTGCTGAAGTCTTTTATTGGGTAAGAGCTTCATGGCAGTACCGTATTTACACTGTATATTAGCTGCAGCCGCAGTTGGACATTCGCCTCTTCCGCACGGGCGGCCCCCCCTGGCGCTCCAATTGCATACAGCGACCAGTGGCTGGCATCACTCATGAATGTTGTCTCCCCACACGCGCGAACTCTTGTAGTAACATCAGACACGCCCACCCTTGACACTCACCTGGCCCACCTATGGGAGGGCCACTATAGCATCCTAGAGCGCTATAGCATCCTAGCACTATAGCACTATAGCATCCTAAAAGCCACCTCAGCGTCACTAATAATTAGTGACGCTGAGGTGGCTTTTCTCGAAGGCTGTCTTTAGATTTTAACGTTTACAAATTTTATCTTTGACGCTGGGAGGTTTTCTCAATGGTTTTGACGCTAGAAATAGTTCATTGACGCTGGGAGGTTTCCTCGAAGGTTTAAGTTTTCATGTCCACCAAAAATATTCCGCGTTTGTTGTTGGTCATTCTTTCATTTTCACTCTTTGTGTTAAATCAGGATTGTTGATTTTGCGCTCTGGTTGCCTTGTTCAAGCGTGTGAGAATGAATTGCTTTCATGTCGGTTGCGCGCTCTTATAATCTTGAGATAAAATAAGGAAATGTTATCATGTGTATAGTGCAGAACGCATATCTGTCTGTAATAGTAGCGCCTACTTCCGGTGTTCGGACTTTTGATGACAATTTCGTTTTGTTGTGTGATAGGCTTGCGAGATATGGCTCGGGTGATGCATAAAATGTAGGGGTCTGGTGCAATAAACTTCAGTTGCAAGTTGGCGCCCGTCCTGTTGTGTTCGTATCTCCTTTGTCTTTGTTGTTTTCGCGCCGTCCGAACTACTTTCAAGATATGAACCAACTAGCCCAAATCAGAGTACTTCTATCCTGTCTGCCTCTTGGTTTCCTGCCACCCCCGTGTGCCCCGGTACCCAGATGATCTTATGTTTGATCGGCTTGTGTGGTTTTGCATGTGTTTGTTGCGTCTTGCAGTCTACAGAGCGGAGTATGCGGAGCGCTCTGTGACCGACTGTGCTGCAAAGATAGTTGCGGCAGGCTGCTTGTGAATCAGTAAGAATTGTCAGTGACCGCCCAGTCCGATAGCCCTCCGCTGCCGCTAGAGCGACGGCCGCTTCTTCAGCATCAGCTATCGTGCAGTCTTGCAGTGAGGCGCTGGTAATCTCGTGTAATTCCGAGTTGACTACAGTTGCCACTGCGTTGTTAGTGCCTTGTCCCCTAGTCATGGCATATGTGGCAGCGTCGACATACACTGTTGTATCCTGGGAAGCGTGTGTTTTCTGTAAGCGGTCGGCCCTTGCCTCTCTTCGGTCTTTGTGGAGGTTCGGGTCCATGTTTCTTGGTATTGGTGCCACCCTGATCGTGCTGCGGTACTCATCGGGGATCGTTTTAGTTCTCAATATTTCTCGAATTGGTTCGGTGTAGCCCAGTTTCTTTAAAAGAACTCTGCCTGTGGAGGTCTGCTGTAGTCTGCGCATTTGGGCAACATGCTGCGCTTCCCGTAATTCCTCGAATGTACTTAGAAACACGCATACAACTCCCGGTACCTCAAAACCCCTGCCCCCCTATACATGCGCCCCGAATGCCGACCTCGACGCAGAGATCACGGAAGCAGAAGTCAGAGCGACCCTCCTGACTCTTCGTTCTAACTCCACCCCAGGAGTTGACAGGATTTCTAATGCCATGCTCCGCAATTCGGACGATCAATCCATCGCCCAGCTAATGAGGTACTTCAAGAAATGCTGGCAGGAGGGCACTCTTCCCCAATCCTGGCGTCACGCCAAAATCGTGTTCATACCAAATCTCCACAAACCTCTTACACCCTAAAATCTCCGTCCCATTTCTCTAACCTCCTGCCTAGGCAAGCTTTTTGAACACGTCGCACTCGCTCGACTCACCCAACACATGGCGGAACAAGGCGTCTACCCGCACAGCATGGTGGGCTTCCGTCCCCATCTGTCGGCACAGGACGCCATGCTCCAACTCACGCAGGACATTTTGGACCCCCTTATGCCGGGTCACACAAAAGCTGTACTAGCCTTGGATCTCTCCAAGGCCTTTGATCGCCTGGACCATCAAGCGATCATGGCGGCTCTCTCCCCCTTGAACATAGGTGAACGTATGTACACCTATATTCAAGCATTCTTTACTAACCACACGGCCGGAATTTACTTCGGACCCCAGATATCACGCCCATACACCCTTAGTGGGGTCGGAACACCCGATGGGTCCGTCCTCTCCCCTTTTCTCTTCAATGTCAATCTCATTCCCTTTGCCTGCAATCTACAAACCATCCCTCGCCTTTGGCATACACTCTATGCCGATGATATCACGCTATGGACCACCCATGATGGCAGTGATGGAGACATAGTGAATAATCTACAGTCAGCAGCTGCCCTCACCCTAACACATAAGCGCAGTATCGGACTCTCCTGCTCTCCGGAGAAGTCGGAGCTCCTCCTCATCCGCCCCACAACCCGAAACTGCCCCACAGCCCCCATCACCGTGACGCTGGAAAACCGGCATATCCCGGAGGTAAACACTCTCCGCGTACTTGGACTCCACATCCAGAACAACGTGAAAAACACACTCACCATACGGAAACTCAAGCAAACAACTGTGTCGATATCCCATCTAATCCACCACGTTTTCGCACACCACCGGGGCTTGAAGGAGCATGACCTATGTCGTCTCATTCATGCCTTCGTCCTCAGCCGCTTTATTTTCACGCTCCCCTACCTGAAACTCGAGGCCGGGGAAATCTCCACCTTTGATGCCATGATTCGAACAGCATTTAAGACAGCACTGCACCTACCCCTAAATACCTCAACCGAAAAAATCCTTCAACTAGGCCTCCACAATACGATAGGGGAGCCTATCGAGGCCCACCGACAGACACAATACACCCTACACACCCTAGGTATCCGCCTACCAGCCACGGATCCCACACAGCTCCAAGTCCCCCACCATATTCACCGCGAACTACTTATCAAAGCTCTCCCCAAAAACATGCACCCCACCTACCACGCACCCCGACGCAGAGCTCACGCTCGGGCGCTCCACAAACATTGTGGCACGGAACCGTTTGCCGTTTGGGTGGATGCCGCATGCACAGGCGAGGACGCGGTTATAGCCATCACAAATCCCCCCTCCAACCGATTGCCACTCTTCACATATCCCCCGCTACCACTTCCGAGGAGGCCGAAGAGGCCGCCATTGCCCTGGCCATCACTCACGGAGGCTCGATATATACCGTCAGGTTCTAAAACTGCCATAATAAATTTTGCTCTCGCTAGAGTTCACGTCCCTGCATTTGGCATACTGAACTACCTCGCCGCACACCCACCCCGCCACATGGAATTAATATGGGTGCCTGCCCACTCCGGGAATCCCGGAAACGAGGCCGCTAACGCTTTACCTCGAAATTCTCTGAACCGAGCACCGGCGGCCTCCGACCTGGGGTTCTGGCGGGAGCGCATGAAATGACGCAGGTCTGCAAAGCCGAGCGTCGGCTCTACTGCCCTCCCCATCCCTCCCTCGACAATTACCATCAGACACTTTGGAGCCGGCTCCAAACACGCACTGTACCCTACCCTTATATGCGCTCGCGATATCACGAAGCCCATACAGACCCCTCCTGTACCTTCTGCCACACCCCAAAGCCACTCTCGACCATATTCTTTTCCTCTTTCCGGCGGATCCTCCCCCGAGGGGCCTGGAGCACCTTACCACTTGGGAGGCTTGGGCAGGGTATCGAACCGGAACTGAACCCGAACCCGAAACCGGAACTGAACCCGAATTTTCGCCCGGAACCGGAACCGAACCGAACCCATATTTTTTCGCCATCTTGGAACTGAACCCGAACCGGAACGATTCAAAGGAACTGTTCCGAACCGGTTCGGGACCCGGTTCAGAACCACTTTTTTGCATCCCGGCATACGTCTTGTTTTCCCACAAAATGATATGATCTATCGCATAGATTTACCCACCCGTAGCTGTCTGCGCTGGGACGTGCGAAAATGGTACCCAGTATATGCGACAGCAAACTTACAGGAGGTCTGGTGCCTGGGAAGAAGCCTAATTGACGATTCTGTAATGTACTGCCGCCAATTCTAAACACTTGTACGTCAGGTTTCTGTGAAATCTTGAGTTATTACTCCTCCCTTTTACATAATTGCGTAAATCTTTACTCAAAGTGTTAGGACTGCTCTAACTCAGTAAAGTACTATCGACACGAAACTTTTTCTTGCGTGCTTTCTTCTTTCAAACGATGCGTTAGACGTTGGTGTACATGGAGCACCGCGTGGTATTCACCAACACATAATAAATAATTTATTCTTGAATTTCTTCTTGATCCTGTTTCGGTTTCATCAACATAACAATGGCTGTGACGTGTAGTGGAAATTAGGTCGCGTGAGGTGCTATAAACGGCAATATAACTGCTGATACGTCGTTCGTTGTAATTATCGGTCTTGAAGTCGGCTGATATAAGTGCTACAGTGAGTCAAAACAACGTATCAGCGTTTGTATTAGTTTTCCCGTGCCTCACGTGACCTAATGTTGAACTCACGTCAAAGCCATCATTCGGTTGATGAACCCGACACAGCATGGGAGAAAAAATTATTTTCTAAATTATTTAGTGGCAGTAGGCGAATACCACAGGGTGATCCATGTGTTCTAATATCTATGGCGTCATTTTAAAGGAGACTTCCAGGTAAAGTATGCGAAGTCCTTTTGGGCTAGCATTTGAAACGGTGACGTAATCACCAACTAAAATTGCGACGGCCTTCAAACTTCTCCGCAGCGCACAACGCTAAGTGGGGGACGCATGATGACGCGCGTCTCGAACGTATCTGTACATTTTCAACGCATAAACGCCTGCTTTGAAGGAAAACCGAAATCAAAGCCCGCCGAACGTTGTTTGGAAGCGTCCAACGAGGCACTGCAGCAGTTGACGGCAGCAGTAATTTAAAATCATACCTTTCGTGACATCACACTGAACTTCCCCGCACTCCTTTGTTGCTTTGAGGAGAAGTGCAAAATTTAATCGTCGATTACATCACTATTTTAAATGGTAGTGCAAAAAACTTAGTATCCTTTACCTACAGCCTGTATAGATTTGAATCCTTGAGTATCGCGAAATTCTCAAAAGGTGGCGCAGTTGCCCTTTAACTTGCACTGACATCGCGCAGCATACGGTGCCTTTTGCGTTTCGCTTCCATCGAAACGTGGCCGCCGGGGACGAGTTCGAACCAGGGTACATCGAATAAGTAACCGAGCGCCTTAACCACTGAGCAACCGCAGTGGGTAGTGCAACATTTACTTTTGTAGGCGCTCATTGTCTTAGACACCAAGTTCTAAATAAAACCCCTCATGATGAGCCTGTAGGGCAATAAAGAAAAAAAAATGGCTCAATGGCTGTAGAGCTCGGCTGCTGATTCCGAAAATTAAAAAACCAGCGTGCTCTGTTGCGCGTCGAAAATCTCCAGCTGGTCTCCGTTAATCTAGAGCCCTCCACTGCACCGTCTGTCATATAGCCCCAATGTCTACTCGACACGTTAAACCTGAGATATTACTACTAGTATTACCAAAAGAAGGATGTATAAATTAGTGCAGCTTTTTTTTTGTTTTTTTTTTAGAATCCGCATATTCTTGTTTGCGCGCGACGGAAATAAGCAACGAAAGGCGGGTTCTTGGCAACGATGGAGATGTACTAAAAAGGAAAAAAATTAAATACCGATTACACAAAAGGGCAATGCGGAAATACATGTGATCGCTGGCATGCGATAGTAATTACGCCCAAAAAGATGCTACTGCGATGCAATGTAACTACGATGAAGTGATTTCGTTATGCCGATTCGCTGAAATTGTTCTGCTTCTAAGAAAAAATTTCTGCCAGTCGCCAGCGCGCGGCTCCATCCGCTGTTCTCGCACTGCTTGATCTTGAATTATCTGTCTGGCGACTTATATCTACTTTTCGCAGTCATATTTCCCGTTCTTAGTGTCTGACGCGACAGGCTTATGATTGCTAGTGTTGTTTTCTTTCTTAGAACGCTTGGGCGATTGAATACGTTGAGCCTTCACAACAATCTGCCTCGGCTATATAGGGTACAGGTGGGTATTGGGGGGTGGTGAGATGGGTGAAAGTTTTTGAAAGTGCATTTTGACGAGTGAATCCCCTGATGTGTCGTCCACCGGAGTGTGCATCAAGGATGGAGGCTGCACGCACACAGCGCGGTTATTTTTGGGAAAGCAGGCTATACTGCTAACGCAGTAAAAAGAACAACTAAAAGAGTATGCATAGTCTTACCTCTGACTCCGAGTGGGATTCGTACTAATGGCGGCGCAACGGAACACTCGGTTTACAGATGCTTTAGGCTATTCGCCTATCTTGTAGGCTTCTTTTTATGGTTGTTGCATGGAATATTTGGAACCTCTCTGACCCTCCTCATGCCTTACTTGACCGCGTCGAATTTAGCGATCTCGTCATAAGGCCTCACGTCACCATAACTCCCTGCGTCCGCCCGCACGTGAAAATTCCAGATGGTGCACACGCCATGAAAGGGGAACCAGTCAGGAGGTTGAACTTGCGCAGCATATTCCTCCTGCGTTAAAGTGCACTGTGTCTGAACAGTGACCTCGTGGAACGCGGCGGTTCTGCGTCCTATGAACACGAAGAGTTCGTGAGGAATTCAAACGTTTTTCATCGCAGACACAAATGTTATAATGAAATGTATGATTTCAATGGGCTTTTTAAGAGACTGCTTAAGTATGTTTTAAAAGAATACAGCATCATGACAAAAATATCTATTTATTGCTGAAATTGTTTCTCGTTGCTCGCACAGGTTGAAATGCACTGACTACGGCCCAAACGCCCCTTTGGCGCGAAGGTAGTACGTTCAAACATGTAAGGGCCATGTCTGAAGGGTTAAAAAGGTTTTTGTGGCCGATTAAAACTAAGTCGAGCCCACTTATAGCGAACTTGACGGTCCCGCAGGTTCCATTCGTTATGTCTGATGTTCGTAGCAAGTGGATTCTTCTTACAACAGCCAAAAATACTGAGGCCGCTAAAAGTGGCAATTATTTCTTACAAAGCTGCCTTATGCGTGCCTACTTGTGCAAAGCAGAGCCTGTAGCGGCTCTTTCCAGGCTATCTAGGGCGATCATTTAATCCTCGTCGAGACCTTGCTACCAACTATCAAATTTAGGGACGGCGTATAACTAATCATGGGTGAAGTGTGCATGGCAACTGGTGGCAGATCGGCCACGTAAATGAGATTCCTGGCAGTAGGAAGAGCTCGCACTTGGTGTTCAACGTCTCCGTCGGAGTAGGCGCTTCTGCGACTTTGTGGTCCGCAGGAACGTAGTTATCCCAGGAAACATCCGGTCGGCTATGGATCAACGAAGCGTTGCCAGAAATCTGCAATCATCTGGTCACGCGTGTTTTCGAGCTTCTTCTGTTGTTATTGGGCTGATGCAGCGACGAAGTAGTGCAGCGCTTCTGGCGCAGAATGCATCCGTTGCACTGGCAGCTATATGACAATGCCTGCACATTGCAGCGGCGCCAAAGATTGAGACGACTGGACAGGCTATGCGTACCACGTGACTGGGATGGCCAGCAAGGATTTCAAAAATTATCTAATCGCTGTTTTTAGTTGATCCGCGAGATTGGTCAGCAGCTTCGCTTTTGACGATGCCCCTGTCTCACGCGCACCACGCTTCTTCTACTCAGGATGCTTTGCCGAGCCGGCGAACGCGTAGGCAACGATTGCCCTCGTTGGCCATCGACGCGGGTTTGGCCGGCGGTTACTTACAATTTCAATAGAGAATTATAGCATATCGTTACCGTGTTTACATTAGCATTTACAGTGTTAACGGACGCCGGACTTTCCGGTTAGCGCTGCGCACGGCAGTGCCGCCTTCTAATTCCATTTCTGGGTTGACATGTTCTTTCCGGGGCGGTGTAATGAAGGTTGAGAGGCGCTATTTCATCTGCGTGCTAAGCGGAAGGACGACCTCTACCTCGGGTTAGTTCACCACGCCATCTCGTTCGCTATAACCGAGTGGTGTGGCCAGAGTTGTTCGCTGTATCTGCGACGAATTTCCATTGCCCTTATGCATATTTTCACGGTAGCACCACACCCGCTCGAAATAAGCGAGCGTTCGCTATATCTGTGGCTATTAAAGTGGGCTCCACTGTACATCCGCTGACTTCGCTTTAATACACTAATATCAAGAAAGTTTAGGTAAGGCTGTAGATGTATGGGTAGAGGAAGTAATGACCGCTAGCAACATTTGTTATCTGCCTTGTGGAAAGGCCGTACAGGTAAGTAAAAGCCAAGAGTGAGAAAACAGAATGAATCAGCACTCGCGAGCATGTCCAGAAAAGACAGGAAAGCACTTACTCACCTAATAAGCATAGCTGCCAGAAAGGGGTTGTTTGTAGCTTTGGAAATAAATGCCTGAAACAAGTTGGTGGACAAATGGTGCACGCCAGATTAACCCCTCTGTATCACTCTATCAAGGGCGCAAAAAATTCTGTGGACGCAAAGGTTGCCTTTGATAGCGCCCCAGGGAGAGTCCCAAACATCTATCACGAACAAATGTCTTACTTTACTATAGTGAGAAGCCACGATTAGCTGAGTTTTTGAAGATACTCAGTTATATATAACGTGAGTCACAAAGGCGATGTCGAATAGGTGATTTAAATAAAGTATGTTTGGTAAGTTCTTTATGTTAGGGAGAGCCAGTGCTCCCACAAGGCTCTCGTTGGGTGGGGGATGGGCGGTGGAGGGATTCTCGAACATTTTCTTACCATGTAGTAAAGCAGGGGGGACTGGCAAGTCGGTTTCGGTGTGACGGAAAGGTATCTGTCTGTATGTATACGTGCCGATACTTGACTGTTTCATTTCTCAGTAGTGCACGGGAACGTAGCGGGCACGTGCGGCGGCAATTTTGGGGCCCCGTAAGTACACTGCGTACTTACGGGGTCGTAAGTACACTGCGTACGAGACCTATTACTCGCGCTACGGGGTCTCCCAAACTGCTCAAGCAGGAGGGTGTTGTAGATGCAAAATGTATCGGCTTTTCGTCCTACACCTCATAAGGTATATTATAGCGTATATACACAGCCGATTTATATTTATTTCGAGTTTATTTTATTTTGCGGCTCTTACCGTCAATTCGTCTTTTTTCTGCGGACAATAAATAAAATGGGTAAAGTGAGAACATCTCGCATTAAACAATTGTTTCGTGCTCAAGTAACGCAGTAAACACGACAAAAGGAAGAAAGGAGATCACACGAGCGCTGACTAACAACTGGTTATTTTATTCTGAAAAAGTATATAAAGGCGCAGGGCACAAGAAACACCCCCCCACCCCGCCAAAAAAAAAAAAAAACACAACAAAGGTTACAACTTAAAAACCATATTGCGCATGCACATCACAGTCGAGTCGTGACGTTTTTTTCAACGAAATTCGAAAAGTATCTTCGATAATAGACGGCACTCCCCTTTCTCCTGGACCTCACACAATGCCAAGAAAGCCTGACTCCTTAACTACCAAACTGATAGATGGTGTAGCAACACGCTCATCTGCTTGCCCACTTAGAAAGACAAGTCTCCTGTTTAATCACTCTGATCGAATTTTTAGGGAGATGGTAGAGGCCTTTATGATCAGGAAGGATGCAGATGATTCACTTGCCACATAGCGCTAAAAAGACACGGACACACAGGGAAACACACAGGACGGGCGCTAGTACCCGTCCTGTGTCTTTTTTGTGTCCGTGTCTTTTTAGCGCTATGTGGCAAGTAAACCATCACCAACTCGCCCAAGCTTTCACTCTGTCTATACTGATGCAGATGGGCGTGTTGCTTCATCATACATCAATTTCGTAGATAAGGAGCCAGGATTTCGTGGCAACTGTGTAAGGTCAAGGGGATAGGGGAGTGCCGTCTACTATGGAATATAGTCTTCGAATTTCATTGAAAACGATGTCATGACTCGACTACGATGTGCATGCGCAGTATGTTTTTTAGTTTTAATTTTTGCTCTTCTGTTTTCTGGATTGTTCACTGTGTCCTGCACCTTCATATACTTTTCCGAGAATGTAATAAAAAGTTTAGTTGGCATCTGTGTCGTCTCCAGACTTCCGTTTGTCCTGTTTCCTGCACTGCTTAAGCAACCGTTACCAACTAGCCCACTTTTATGTTCTCGTAAACAAATCTTGCATTTTTTTATTTTGTATAGCGATGTGCAAGAAAAAATAAAACGCATATCACTGAAACTCATCTGCGTTCTATTTTTTTTTTGTCCTCAACCCGTTTGAACCCGTTTGAACCGGTTCGAGACGGTTCGAACCGGTTCGAACCGGTTCAGTACGTGGAAGGGGAGCTATATGTGCTTTTGTTTCAAGGGCCTTTTTCTGCGTTAGCAAAAGTGTCATCACTCGGCGAAAACGTTGCGGCTTTTGTTTGTTTTAAGCCGCCAACTCAGGGCTCTTAGCGGATCAGGGAACTTTCCTGGCACCTCCAGACATAGAAGCGTCCTCCATTGGGTACCCACCGCCCAGCCGCTGCTGACAAGCTGCTCCAACTCAAGCAAGTTTCACTGAACAACACACAGTACGAAGTCACCTCGTACGTAGCTAACGACCCCCTTAACGCCCGTGGTGTTATACACGGCATCACCATGGACTTTACCGAAGACGACTTTGCCGCTAACCTTCGTGTTGACGGCACCCGACTCCTAAGCGCCCGCCGTCTCGGACGTACCAACACACTTCTGCTCACCGTCGAAGGGCCCCGTCTACCACGCTATGCCGTCTTCTACAGCGGAGTGTACCGCGTCTAACCGCAAAAGCCGCACAGCAAACAATGCACGCATTGTCACGCCATAGGACACCGTGCCGACGTCTGTCCTAACAAGCCTAGCCTTGTTCGGTGCTCGATTTGCAGCCAACCGTTTCCTCCTGACCAAGACCCAACGACTACCCCACACGAATGTGAATCACACTGCTGGAACTGCAAGGGCGACCACACACCGTCTCATCCTGAATGCCCCGCAAGGAAAGAGGCCGACGCTGCAGTCCTAAAGTGGCACCGCGCCCAACGACGCCATCGCGCCCGCGCCGCCCCTCCACCCCCTAAAGCCGACGCGACCAACTGGCCGCCCCTGCCTACCTCGAACCGCTACGAGGCCCTTCAGCTCTCCTGCAGCAGCAGCAGCAACAGCCCGGGGCACGAGACCGCGCAAAGAAGTCAATCTCGAACCAAGCCCTCTGCCAAGCGGCCACCGTCCACCACTCCTGGTGCGGCAACCAGCACCTCCACCTCCTCCACTAAACCGCAAGCTTCCGTGTTGCAGTCACAGACTCCACCAAGTCACCAGGTGAGCGGTCCATCTCCCACATCCATCGCATCCCCTCCCCCGTCCTTCCAAAACCGATTTTACTCACGTCCCTCCACACCTACTCCACTTTCACCCCTCCCTACCGACAACGCTATTGCTCTCATACAGCAATCCCTTGCTCCCGTCCTATTGGCCTTACAACAACTGACGGCTCGCGTCGAGCAACTAGAGCACCATCTCCTCTCCCTCGCGTCCTCTGCCCCACCCTCTCCCGACGCAGACTCCAATGCTCCCCCTCGAATGCGCGCAAGCGCCCCTCTAGTGCCTAACCTCGACACAATGGAGGAAGACCGGCATGATGAGTGATATCATGCGACACACATCCCCACTCCAAAACCCTCTAATTATTTGGCAGTGGAACTGCCGCGGTTTTCGTCGCAAGAAAAATGCCCTCTTGCAACACATGCGGATTACTGGCGTTAACCCAGACGTCATCGCACTGCAGGAAACGCACGGTGCCTTTTCTCTGCCAGGTTACGACCATTTTACTCAGCCAAGTGTAGTCATGAAGAGAAAAGGACATCAACGCCCCCTCCTCCGCCGATTTTGACGGTTACATACATACGGCGCACGATACCCACCATTCAGGAAGATACATCCCACCTCAACTCCGGGACGAAAGAGCATGTCCTGACACACTCCACCTATCAGGGTCACCGTATCACGATTTTAAACTGCTACTGGACTCCCTCCGATTCCAAAACCAGCATCCCACCTTTGTATACGGCCCTTCCTGCCTCTAATGTCCCTACTACTTTCGTCCTTCTTGGTGACTTCAACTGCCCACACCCTGCATGGGGATACGACCGTACTTCAGCCTCCAGACGAAAACTCGACCGCTTCGCCAGTATTCATCACCTCACCCTCCTGAATGACACGTTCATGCCTACACGCCTAGGATGTGGAGCACAATCCGACACAAACCCCGACCTCGCATGGATTCGCAGCGATCTCCGCGCTTCTTGGAGTAATACGGGTGACACGATGGGGAGTGATCACTGTATTCTTCAGATAACGCTCACGTCCCAGCGACCCTCCAGACCACCCGGAACACATCTACCTCCCACTATGCTCGTAGACTGGCCAAAGGCTCGGCCGGCCCTCGACTCCTTATCAGTCTCACTCGAGGACCCCGAAAAATGGTGTAGCGCCATTATGGAGACCATCTCCCAACACACCAAACATATCCACCGATCTCCCGACTATCCATACATTGACACACACCTACTTGGGCTATGGAAACAACGTCGCCGGGCCATAAAAGCTTGGCGCAACTGTAGATCTAGCCACGCATTGAAAAGAAAAGTTGCTGAACTAACGCAAGCAGCCCAAGAATACGCTGACCAACTAGCCACGAACAACTGGCTTCAGCTCTGTGATGACATGGTCGAGAGACTCCACACTCCAAAAGTCTGGCACATTATGCGCACCCTACTTGGACAGGGTAAACCTCGTAACACACTTCAAAAGCTACAGTTGGTCCTCTCCGTCTCACAAGAAGAGCTGGCTGAGCAAATCCGAAATCAATTTTACCCATCCTCTACTTCTCCTGCCAGCTCCCCGTCATACCCTTACACCGAAGAAGAAGCAGACGAGCAAGGAATGAATTCCGGCTTTACATTCGCCGAACTTCAGGCTGCTCTACGCTCCCTTAAGCGAAACACAGCACCCGGCCCAGATAAAATTACCTATGGTACACTCCGTAATCTACCCGATTCAAAACTAGACGAACTTATTCAGATTATTAATACTGTTTGGCGCTCCGGGAAAAATTCCCGCTGCATGGAAAGAGGCACACGTAATTATGATTCCGAAACCAGGAAAATCCTCTGCGCTCATCACTAACCTCCGACCTATATCCATGACTTCTTGGCTAGGGAAGCTGATGGAGAAGATGGCCCTTACCCGCCTCGAATGGCACCTGCATACCAATCGCTGTCTTGCTCCCACTATGGTCGGATTCCGCGCCCACGTATGCACACAAGACATTGGACGGCAAATCTATGAGGATTTGTACGCCTTCCCAAGCAGCGCACAGCTTCGAGTTTTGACCGGCGTGGATATCAAAAAGGCTTTTGATAATGTCGCCCACTCCGCAATTCTTACCAACCTGGCAGACACTCGCCCTGGGGTCCGCATGTTCAACTACATCAAAGACTTTCTTACAGACAGGACCCTCCGAATCATTGGCCCCGACGGCACACCTTCCGCCCCCTTTCCCCTCACCGCAGGTACACCACAGGGATCCATTCTTTCACCTATGCTTTTCAACTTGGCAATGAAAGAACTGCCCCGAAAACTCGCTGAAATTCCTGGCCTACGCCACGCTATATATGCGGATGATATCTCTCTCTGGTCTACCACAGGAAACGCCGGGGAACTAGAATCCACTTTGCAGCAAGGCCTCGACGTCGTTCAGGAGCATGCACGCCGCATAGGTATGAGTTGTTCCGCCGAAAAGTCGGAATACATCGTGGTTTCTAACGCTCCTCAAAAAACCGCTTCTTCCTACCGCGAACTCATTCAACTCTCTCTCGCGCACACCCCTATTCCCCGACGGAGCCACATCAAGATCCTTGGCTTCACTTTTCAACAAGATGGCAAGTGCAACGTGTGGCTTAGCCAACTCCTGCAACAACTGAACCAAATTCGCCGCATGCTGTCCCGCATATCTCGTCAAAAGCATGGACTCAGAGAACACGAACTCCGTCGAGTTATAGAAGCACTCGTTTATTCGAGGGTCATGTACGCCTACCCCTATCAACGCCTCACATCCTCTCAAGTAAGCAAACTGGAAGCCTCTCTGCGTCGCTTCACTCGATTAGCCATGGGAGTTCCCATCTACGCCGCAAATGCTCTGATCGCAGACGCCGCCATTTTCAACTCCCTCGAAGAACGCGCAGCAGCACACCACCGAGCCCAGATACACCGTCTCTCTACCTCCGAGCAAGGCAGAGACCTCCTCAGCCTTTTCGGACACACCATTTCCCAACTACCCCCGCTTCAACCATCTGCTCCCCCGTGGAAAAGCCTCCCGCGTCTTACTGTAAAACCCATTCCACGCCACATGTCTCCAACGATAAATCCCGGGCGGCGTGAAGCACTGGCGAACCATTTACCCGTACTGGGCCACGACACTTACTATACCGATGCCCATATCCTCGAGCACCAAGTAGTTACTGCAGTAGTCGGCCCTCGAAGCACCTCCACACATCTCCACACAGGAGTGCCCTCCTCAACCGACGCAGAAACTCTGGCCATAGCAGAGGCGATTACGCTTCACGACCACCTGTCCTCCACCATCACCATACGTGCAGACTCTCAGGCTGCCATACGCTCATTCGAATCTCAAAAACTCCCTCCCCATATCCTAGACACTTTGCTGCAATACCTAACAGCCCACCCTACGCTCCATGTCCGCCTTGAATGGATTCCTGGTCATCAAGGTATACCGGAGAATGAGCTTGCTCATGCTCTGGCCCGTGAAAAAATACCACCGGGCCCTCCGACTGCCTGGCCAGCCCATTATAATCCCAAGGCAGACCGCGCTACACATCGACAGGACCGCCGCGAACACCTTCGCAATTTGCGGCACATGCGACGAACCCTTCCGTCACCCTCCCATTTCCTCTGCCGTGCTGACGCCACTCTAATTCGACAGGCACAGACTAACTCCCTTCCCTGCGAACTGTATTCCCACTATATCCTTCATAAACCGGGCAAACCCGCCTGTCTCGTGTGCGGAGAGCATCCCTCCAACATTCATACATATTGGTTATGCCCCCGCGCAACTAACTCTCCCACCATACCTTCCTCGCATACCTTGCCTCCCCCCTTTCACCTCACGTGGGCCCGATGGACCGCTCCACCAACCTCTCTGCAGCCCACCCTCTGGCCGCTCCTCGCCGCCCACATCCGACGCATCCAAGGGACACGTGGCCCTACTCTGCCACCGCCGATAAATAGCGCCCACCAAACGGGCAACTAAGAAGGCTCGGACTTGAGCTGAAAAATAAAAGTTATCTCTCTCTCTCTCTCTCCATTGGGCACCTTCCGGTAGATGCACCTCCGGGTATCCACCGGTAAAAAAACTACGGATGACTTAGCGTGCTTAGGCCAAACGCGAATTCGGGCCCTAGTATTTCGGTTCCGTTTCGAGGCACGGTTTTCATGGCAGGTGCTGCGATTTCAAGTCGATGGCAGGTGTTACCATAAGTGGAGCTTATGAGACGCAGGTTGCTCTTCCGGTGTAACCTTTCGTTACCAATCATTAATTTAGCTGCCACCTGCCACGATGGGAAGCTTGCTCAAAATCTGATGGGCAGGTTGCGATTTTGTCATAGGGTCACGTGACCTAGGGTCATAGGGTCACGTAGGGGGCCACTTAGGTGGTAGAATAGCAACCCAGTGGGCAGAGGGGCCTCACTCAGCGCCCCAAGTGGAGAACAAACGCGCGTTTTGTGTGTGCAAACTGCGACAACGCATTGCGCCTAGAGCCATGTTTCAAGGACTACCATACTCCTAAATACTGTTGAATATTCTTGTAGTTGTGAGTCATGCTGGCACTAAAACACTGTCGCTAATTCTAGAGGTGGGCGAATAGTACTTTGAAACTGAACTGAATACAAATAGGTTAGCTTCGCTATCGAATCGCGTAGGAATAGTGTAGTTAAATACTCAATCGAATACGAATCGAATACGTGATAATTCTCTGTCTGCGTGAATATTTGTGGAAAACAAAACAGAAAAGCTCTAGCGGCGGCGCAATCAGTCGTGGAATTAAAGATGTAGCTGTTGAAAGACGCAGCACTTACCATCATACGCGACACGGAACACGAAGTCGGTATACCAGGTGTCCCAGCTAAATGTAACCAAGCTTTTAAAAAACACGGGATGTCCTAGCCGTCTGAAACCAAATGAGGGTTGTTCAGAGTCGCGTGACCTAGTCTGCAGTATTTTTTTCGTTCTTAAAGGTTGACTAATTAGTTAACCTTAATTAACTAACTGTTTAATCATTGACTTGAGGTACAAAGTGTCAATAAAAAAGTTGTACATCGCTTTGAGAAACAGCTTACCCAGACATTTGCAGCGAAGTAATATTTACGCAAAGTAGTTTTTTTTACCGGCCTTTAACCATAACCCGCACAATTAGAAAAAGCGTCCACATGACAACTGTGCCACTTAAACGTCTCAAGACGCGCCTTAAGGAATAAAAAAATCCGTTTTTTCTGAAATCCTCTCCTCGATGAGACTTTGGATGCACATTGGGGCAGAGAAGTGAGCGAGCAGCTGGTCACGTGACAACTTTCTTTTAAGTCCAATAAATGAAGCTACGTAAATCGTAACTTGACGGAAATAGCACTACTAGCAGTTTTTCGAGGCGATCTAAAACTTTTTCATTACACTTTCTCCCTGAAGTCAATAATTAAAAAGTTAGCTAATTAAACTTAACTAATGAATTAACTTTGAAGAGCGAAAAAGATACTCAAGACTAGGCCACGCGACTATGAACAACCCTCTGTTGGTTTCACTGGACTAGGACACTTCGCCTTTTTTAAATGTTTGGTTACATTTAGCTGGGACACCCGGTATATGCTTCATTTCGGTCATGCTATAAGCAATGACAAATTACCTTCTGCTGCTGATGAAGACAGCGAACAAACTAGCGCTCAGTCTGAGTTGATGAGAACGACAAGTGTTTGAGCCATGACCTCCTATATCAGCCATGAATTCAGAGCTTCCTTACCCTGGTTGAACTTTGCCCTTTCGCCCAATGTTGAAGGCGATATGCATGACGATTACTAACGCTGCAAACATACGGACTGTGTCGCGGCGCTAAACCCGCCCTTGCGCAAGGACCGATCGCCGCAGCATGCTGTGAGCCGCCGAAGTGGACCCTGGTTTTGAAACAGTTTCCGAAAGTACGCCATGCCCTATTTGAAGTTGACACCAATTATTCCAAAAATTTTCGAGAACTTGAGAACAGATTAGATTCATTCCGAATAATTTCGAATGTGCTCTATTTGTTTCCTTTATCCCATTGAAGAGAATATTCGAATCGCTATTCGAAAAGTTTGAGTATTGCACACCCCTACCTAATTATCAACTCATTTTCTCGACTTTGCTCATTTTTTATTTCAAAATCCGCAATAAAAATACGGCCACCACGGTGGCTCATTGGTTATGGCACTCGGCTACTGATCCGAAAGACGCGGGTTCGATCCCAGCTGCGGCGGTAGAATTTCGATGGAGGCGAAATTCTAGAGGTCCGTGTGCTGTGCGATGTCAGCACAGGCTAAAGAACTCCAGTTGTTAGAAATTGCCGAAGCCCTTCACTACGGCGTCCCTCAAAGCCCGAGTCGCTTCGGACGTTAAACCCCCATAGTAGTAGTAGTAGCAGCAGGATTTGTACACCATCGGCCCAACCCGAAGCGTTTCACCAAAATTGACCTCGCCCTTGCTAGTGGCCCTATCCCTGAACACGATGAGGTAAGACTGTTGGGACTTTTTTGTCCGCGGCAACCGCAAGATCGATACAATCCTGCAGAAGCGACGAATGACTGGAGACCAGGTGGGTCGCATGGTCCGCCGGGTATCTAACAAACGGGAGGGAGGGGGTTCCGATGCAATGACGCCCCGAAGCTGGGCAATGAATTCGTAACTAGCCGGACACTCTATTCGGCATCCTATTTCCACTCGCGGAAATGTGACTAGAACGCCCAAGACATGATCCTTCGAAAAATATTTGTTTGTTCATTCTTCAATTATTTGTTCATTCTTCAAAGCTGTCGGCACGCAGCTTTATCGCTTTGTTTGCGATGCAAGACGCGCCTAGATTTGTCTCGATTAATCGCATCCAGGCGGAGCCGATTCTACGTTCCTCCAGAGTGTTCTAGTAACTTTCAAAGCTTTACCTCGAAAGTTCGCTATCAGCTTTAAAAAGAGCACGGCCAAGAGCGGCAGGGATTCGGTTCGACGACGGCCGAGCACGCTTGCTGCTACGCCGCCGCCGCGTGATTAAGTTCTTTGCGGGCGCAAGTCAGCCCAAAGAAAGAGTTTCGTTTCGAAGACATTCTCGCTGTGTTCTTGTTCGCCGGACTGCAGTCACAACTACGTGGCAATATATAAGAGCGCCCTCGACCTCCCCATAACAACGTCCAGTCAACGGCTCATCGATCTCGGTGCGGCCAACACCTTTGCGGTGCTACGCGAGGCGCACTTGCGGTTGAAGAAATCGTCAGCCGCCAAAAGGCTCCTAGACTACCTGCACGTTGCCTACAAAGCACAAACAGAGGAAGGGACCAAGGTTCCAGAGGAGTCGCGCCACTCACTACATGTCCAACCTCTGCCACAAAACATGACAAAGGAGACGCATGAGTGCCGTCGAATCGCGCACACGACGGCCCTTAACGACCGCTCCAGCTCTTGCTACGGCTGTCGCTACAGAGCGTTCTACACGGATGCTCCTGGCCCTGGCAGTAATCCATCAAAATACGTACGTTCAGGGACTCACTTTCCGTGTCCCCCAACAATAAACACGTGGAGGAGGTCGCCATAGCACTCGCTGCTGTATAACCAGACTACCGGGTTATCATTACCGATTCCTGGGAAGCCTGTAGGAATCTAGAACACGGGCGCATCTCTCAACGCATCGCCGAAAGTTTACATAGGTGCGAGTACCGGGATTTCCCGGACACACGTGTCGTCGTCTGGACCCCGGTACATGCGGGACTGGAGAGAAAGGAGGCTGCTGACGCCTCAGTCCGCGCGCTCAACCACCGGCATCGCTTCGACACTCGCCGCTTTAGGTCGCAGAGCATAGCCCGGCTATCACATACAGAGACATTGTCAGTTATATCACACCCATCATAGCCGCTTTCATTCCCCGCGAAAAGGGCTAATCAAAAGCAAGAAGCGATGACTCCTTCGGTTATATACCAACACGGTACTGTGCCCGGCAGTGCTGCAATATTTTAATTCGGCTTTTAGCGGGGAGTGTTCGGATTGTGGGTGCGTGTTCTCGGACGTGTACCGCATGGTGTGGGCATGTCCCTCTAATCCTGCTGCTTACCCCTCTTTCCCCTTCCCCACCCGAGACAGCTGGAGGATGCTCGGGTGCTGTACCTTAGAGAGCCAACGAGCTCTCGTGGCTAGGGCCCACGGGTGTCCCGGGCTAGGGACCCCTCCTAGAATATGTAAGGGCTGGCCCTCAAGGCCAGTTCCCACTCTGTTCCGTAAATAGCCTTGGATGAATGTTTTCCACCAGCACCACCCAGGCGGCAGACTTTATGAGCCGAAATTACCACTGAAAACGGAAAATTTACGAAAACGAACGTTTGGTCATGTTAAAGGCTTCACGCGCGAGTTGAGTGTTCTGCGCGCTCTAGCGAATACGATAGAAAACCAACGAGTGAAGAAACCTAGAAACCTCTTGCATTCATTTACTATTGAAATCATACTGCGCTCGTCGATTGGCTGCTGTCCGCGCACTCGGCCTCCCAAAATACCCACCCTGACATAAGAATGACGTTGTGGCAAAGCGAGCCGGTTCCGAAGCGAACCGTGTCGTGGATTCTGCCGGAGAGGCCGACTGTCTACCGAAGCACCAGCCGGTGATTTTCTTCTCTCGTCGTTCCGCCAGCCTCTCTTTCGTTTACGTGCCGTTTCAGCGGCGGTCTTGATTCTTCCTGACCCGCATCTGGCCGCCTTCTTTTCTTCTTCAGCCTCGACCTTCGAGCCTCCCATGGAGCGTCCCCAGCTGAACTGCATGCGGATCACTTCGACTCGTTAAGGCCTAAGCCACCATCGGAGATCATTGGTGCGTATCGTTCATAGGCTGGCACACACGCTCCCCGTCCTCTGGTGCCGCGAAGAGCCAACGGTGATCGATAAAAGAGGACGGCGTCGGGTCAGCTCCGGCCACGTCCGGGGAAAGGGGGAGGGGCGCCCCGGTAGCCTGGGTGTATAACAGGGAATGAAAGGAAGAAGCGATGGCAGGTAGCAGAGTGCGCTTCCTAGCAATAAACGTACGTGTCCCCACAGCATCAAGGATCAACAACGCACCGACGCTTGACGCTACAACCGGCGGCGACGCCACTCGGTACAAAAGAGTACCGCATTTCCTTTCTCCTCCGCCGCTGGCATTGTCAGGAGTATGGCCAAAGTGGTCCAATGCTGTCAGAACAGCGAGCACAAAATTTGCAGGTAATTGCAAGGAGCGGCGGCCGTCCAAAGCCTCTGGACTCCCTTCTAAGGCATGCATACTTGATCAAGTTGCTGCTTAAAAAAGTTAACGTCATTGCTTCCGATTTCTTCTAAACGTTCACGATATCACTAAAGCTGTCTGTGCCAACTACGCATAATATTATTTTGTAATTTACAATACCGACGTTACTAAGACAGATAGAGAGCACACCACAGCCGCAATTTTCATAGAAGGAGCGTCAGGCAGCGGATGTCACATACCTTCCAGATCCGTTGGCGAGAAGAGGGGCTTTGACCCTAACCATGTGTGGATTTGAACGCCCATTGGCCGCCGCGGACGAAGGGAAAAACTTTTGAGCCATTATTTTGGCCCGTATAGGATTGTACGGTGACTAGGGGAACTGGATTAGAAGTCGATCATCATGAACCGATAACATTCCAACAGCTGCTCGCTCATTAGGAAATTCTGCATGTCTTGCGAATGAGACGATATAACGAGCACTAATGGACAGTAGTGCTTGCATTCGCAGACTTTATTTTGTGTATCTTTACTTTCAATCAAAGGGTCGATGCATGCTTAGGAGGGGGACAATGGCGCGAAACTTTGTAATGCTGATTTGTTGACGCTCTAACCCGCCAGCTCAGGGTTTTATCACTTTGTGCCGATAAATGCTACCAGACTTATCTGGAATATTAGTAGCCGCACGCAGTTGGTTCTACTTTGTTCGAGAGAATCGTAAGCGATTACCACGCCTCATCTTCAAAGTTCTTCGCTAGCTTTAAAGGGTCTTTCCACGCCAAACGGCCGAGACATCCTGTTCAACCATCTCCCGTTTGTTAAAGAAAATCACGAAAACTTACTAAAACGTTTGTAGTCTAACCTTAAAATATTTTTGGCGCAAGAAAAATTATTCTTGAGGTCATAGCGGTCTGAAAATTTCGAAAAAGTGCGAAATAAACCACCGCTCAATAATTAATAAAAAATAATTTATTTTGAAAACTTTCCATAAACTTTTCGAGGGCACCTGCACATATTTTGTCTTTCTCTGTGATACGAAACATGTTTTTTTGTACGGGTCATTAAGGCACGTCATATGTCATTACTGTCCTCGACCTCACCGGCATTCGCGCGCTTAGTAAACATCGGACGAAAAATGAGCCGCGGAGAGCGAAGCTTGTATCGTATATTGTCGGCCAGGAGCGATGAAAGCGGCGGCGCTTGGTGGCCCCAGCGTGAATAATGGTCGCTTCGGGAGCCGGCAAGCTCGTGAACCTAGCAGTCTAGCAAAGGTAGCGACAATTTGCGCGTCTGGTGGTGGCATGGAAGTCCAAGCGAGCTGGTGCAAGTGCCTTCTCCTCTACAGTTTGTTCTCCCTCGCAAACTGCTGCGAGTCTAATGCAAAGGACGGTAAGTGGTTATAATACGTTAAAGCGAAAATGAAAGGGGCTTTATTTGGTCATATCAGAAAGGGGCTGCCTTCATCGAGGGTGGTGTTTCTTTGCTGAGGACTCCAGTGCTGCGGCTACTATCTAGGCCCCACCAGAGTGGTTCACAGGAGACCTCGAGAGTTGAGTCGGTCAGCATCTCCTTTTTCATTGACGTTGCATTCGTCGCCCGCGAGCATCGAATGACGAGAATTCGAGCCGCATTCTACCTCACCATTCAGAAAGCTGCAGTGGGTGACTACTGAACGGTGCTATCTTGTGAAATGTACCCCCCTATTGGTTCGAACCCGACCGCGGCGGCCGCGTTTCGATGGAGGCGAAACGCAAGAGGCGCCCGTGTGCTGTGCGGTGTCAGTGCACGTTAAAGATCCCCAGGTAGTCGAAATTATTCCGAAGACCTCTACTATGGCACCTCTTTCTCTCTTCCTTCTTTCACTTCCGCCTTCCTTCCTTCCCTTATGGCGCGGTTCAGGTATCCGCCGAGAATTGTGAGAGAGACACTGCGCCATTTCCTTTCCCAAAAAAAAAAACAACCGACCGACCGACCGACCGACCGACCAACCGACCGACCGACCGACCGATCGACCGACCGACCGACCGACCGACCGACCGACCGACCGACCGACCGACCGACCGACCGACCGACCGACCGACCGACCGACCCCATATTGCAAAAAAATAAACCTATCGACGCAAGTGAACAAAAATCGTTCTCAGTATATCGACACGGACACCAAAGACAAAGCCGACGAGCTGTAGACCAGAATGAAGGAGGAGGAAAAAACGTAATTAAAAGAAGGGGTGTTGTGCGAGCTTATAGTTGGGGTCCTCATTCCAGGGCTCCACTGGCTTGAGCTGCCCTGCGGACGTGTCAATGAAGGTCCGTTGGTCCTCCAGGTTATCGCTGGGGAGCAGAGCCTCTCGACGCTCAGAAGACGTGTTTTCAGTCTGCAGAGTGTTAGGTTTGTCCTCACATGACCAATAAATGGGTAAGAGTGTAGGGCGGGTCTAGCACCGCGGACATGTGTCGTTGTATACTGTTGTGTCTATGAGATGTAATCTATCGAAGTTTGGAAATGTGTTCTTCTGTGTCTGCCCCGAAGAGACTGCATCTGGGGTGTCTAATTTACTATGAGGTCAGGGGAAGTGTCTTCTCTGCAGACGCTGAAACTCGAGGCGTTCGTTATACCTTGAAGGTAGCGGTGTAAAAGCGGGCACGGTGTGTCCCCGCTCGGTTGATAATGCCTCGAGCTAGAGCATGTGCCCTCTCATTTCCCTCCAGTCCCTAGTGGCCTAGGGTCCAGGGGATTAGGTGGTTCTTGGTGAGGGGTGGAGTGCCCATGAGCCGGCTGACTTGCTTGGGAACTCGGCCTCTCAGGAAGTTTCGACACGCGTGCTCTGAGTCTGCTATCATATGAGCGCTTTGGCCTTGGAATCGTAATTCCTGAAGGAAATGGCCACGGTGGTGCCTTACGCGGCCGCCGGTGCTTCGGCTCTTACAGAAGCAGTGAACATAATGGAGAAGCGGTGGTCCACTGCTGCCACTGTGTAGTTATCCTGGTCCGGGTATGCTGCTAGGTCCACATAAACCACGTTCGTGGAACTGGCTATAGGCGTCGGTATAGGTAGGATTTTAGCGCTCATCCCCTGCCTGCGGGAACGTCTTTGAGCATATGTTTCGGTATCATAGCCATGATAATGTATTTCCGGTGTTGTTTTTCTAGGGAGGATTCAGCACCCAGTGTGAGAATGTCCGAAACTGTGCTTACTCATTGTAGGATGGCTCGTCCAGCTTGGGTGGTCTGAAGTCTTCGTATCTGAGATGCACGGATTGCTTCAGTTAGTTCCTTTGAGGTGTTAACATTCCTAGGTCGGTCAGGCGCTCCGTCGAAGGGTTTTTAGGAAGGTTAAGGGCCATCTTTTTGGACAGGAGCAGCAAGTTGACAGCAGAATCGACTGTGCGTCTGTTAGAGATGCGGCAACATCACTTTTGAAAACTACGTTTATCAGCTGTATCATATAGGTCATTAATTTTACCATACAGGGTGGAAAAGCTTCTCCGTGCTTCACATTCACAAAACAAGCCAGAACAATCTGTCTCAAGAATAAGGGTTCTAGTAGTGCATAACGTGCTTTGATTAATTTTCCTTGCTGTATACCCTTGCGCACTAAGCTGTGTTGTGACACGACCTTCTTATGTGCAGAACAAAGGCGGATGGTCACTGATTCCAGATACAAGTGCACCGGAGACGGTGTTGCCTTTCTCGTAATTTACAAAGCAAATATCAATTATAGTTTCAGAAGTGTCAGTTGTTCGCGTGGGACAAGCAATAATATTTCTGGAGTAATTCCTGTAGCACAGTGCATTTCAGCCCGATCCTCACATACATAGAAACACCACACCTTTCTTTTCTAATCTAAACAAACAAAAATGACTCTAGCCATCAAAACTAAACACACCAAATTCATTAGCAAACCAGCTCTCCGTGAAACATAGAATATCAAATTTGAGGGCAAGGTCACCAAAAAAAGCTTCGAGCTCTTCGCCTGTATTCTTTAGGCTGCGACAATTCAGTGCAAATATAGAAAACGATTTACGCGTCCATTTGTCGTCTGAGATATGCTGGGTAAAGTATTTATAGTCACACTTCGTTCCATTCGCGGCCAGTACCATAAGCAGCTCTTGAGAGCACAAAAATATTAAGCTGGGGCCCTATTCTGCACCGCTCTCAATATCGCTCTCAAGTTTGAGAGCGTGACGTCAAAATGACGACACCGCGAGATGCGAACTGCGGAATCACCTTCCTCCATGTGCGGAATCAACCATTCAGCAGCAAGGTTGCGGTGGCTAGTAGCAGGGCTCCTCCCCGGAAGCCATAGAGTTTCTTACTATTACCTAGAGGGAAAGCTGGCGACCCCTCTATGGGAGTTTGCATGGAGACCCCTCGAGACCACTTCAGCCACCATGGGCGCTCAAAGCATCATGGGGCGGTGAGCTACTTGTTGTAGAACTACAACTTTTCGCCAAAAAATAATAGAAAAATAAAGCTGTTCAATAACTACGAATGTCCTAACATTCAATATCTTGTCTAATGATTGCAACAAACGAGCAGAAAAGCATTTAAGTGCAAAGTTTACCCAAAATAAGAGATGACTAGCTTTCCTATTGGCCAAGTGATGAACACTAAAAAAAACTAATATTTCGTAATTAACGGGTGCATTTTTAAAAGTAAACATGTTTTCGAAAAAAATTTATGTTGCTTAGATACTTTAAGAGGTTTTTTAATGGAATTTCGGAAGAGTAAAACCTTTTATTGGCGTCATGTGTCGTCGCGTTTTCACTACTATGGCTTTTGCACACTGCGTTCGCGCCAAAGTCGTCTGCGCACACGCGAACAGCGTTTTTGGAATGAAACATCTTAGTAATGACACTCCGTGTTCCTGAAAAACTACGACTGTCCCGCAACAAGTAGCTCACCGCCCCATGATGCTTTGAGCGTCCATGGTGGCTGAAGTGCAGCGCCGCCAGCTTTCCCTCTAGGTAATAGTAAGAAACTCTATGCCGGAAGCATTTATTCGCACGACAAGGGGCCATATGCTAACGTCTTGGTGTAAAGACGCAGTGAATAAAATGAACAATGTTTTATTTTGCTAACAAGCTGTGTTTCAAACTCAACAACACTAAGTAAAACAAGAACCGTTCTTAGATTTGCAATTAAATTTGCTCTTCAGTCAATTTTTTTGCCGCAAGGATGCGCTAATGACGGAAAAACGTCGGCTAGGTGGCGCGAACTGCCCCCCGATTCAAAGGATTCAGCCTTGTTTATCCACCCGCCCTCCATGCATCCACTCACATATGCATCCATCGTGAACATGGCAGCCAGAAAGAAAAACAGCTGATTCCGCGGCTCTATAGCTTTTTTTATACGTAGTCTAGAATCAAGGTAGTGACCGGATGTCTTAAGTGCGCGGAAAAATCTATTTGAAGGCAGTGATTACCGCGGGTCTGAAAAGATCGACTTGCAAGGAGCGCTCGTCTGGAAAATCGACGAAGACAACTTTAGCCCCTGTTATAGAAATGTGCTCTAAGGGTGACGAGTGGTTGTGTTTATTTTTGTTTAGAAAATATCGGACGACCATGTATCATCACACTGCAGCAACTGCCGATAGGCGGGAGCAGGCATGTGCAGCTGCTGGGAGCTTGCAATCTGAGTGCGGGAAATGAGCCGACACGCCCGATTACTGTGGCAGCAATCACTCATCTGCCTCGTAACCAAGTGATGCCGCTCACATCGGGCTAAGCACTTGATTTTCAGTTCGGTTGATGTTCAATTGCTGCGGTATTTTTTTTTTGTGCTTGCGCGAGGTGCAGAAATTGTGATGTTTATGCTCCATTTAGTTTCTTCAGAGAGAGAGGCAGCACTTGATGTGGTAAATGTGTTATTGTCACCGAGGGTAAAACAAGCTTGTTCCACCAAGGTCATTTGCTGATCTTCTAACTGGTCAGGAATCAACCGGGGAGTAAGTAGGGTGATTGTATGGCTTGTGTAAAGGCTAATTGCAACGGGGCAGAAAGTTGAGCCAATCGAGCGTTGGCTGGTACACAGTAACCTGAATTTTCCACAATGACTGTGTAGAGGCAATGTTCAAGTTCGCATATGATGCAGGGCATTGAAGTAATGCGGAGGCGATACAGGCAGGACAGTGCAGTGGTGTGCAATATGTTATTGCATTTTGCAAAGCAGGTGGAGTGATCGTGTTGGTATCGCTGTGTTTGGTGAGGGCAGTGTCTGAAGGGCTTTACATCCTTCTCATAGCTTCTAATATGCACTTTCTTTCAGCTCAGAACAACACTTGGGTTTTTTAAATCTTGGTCCCTCGTAGCTGAGGCACATTGTATATAGGCCCCTCCAATAGAGAAAGGAACAACCAGTTTGTACAAAAGACGAAGCATTAAAGTTGAAAAAGGATATTAAATACCAAGAGAAAAAGTAGCCTGAAAGCAGTTCAAGGTGCGACAGCATAAGGAACTTGTCAGGCCGTTTCACAGCGTCACAGTCATCAAGGGCAAGGCTTCATAGTGTTGTCCTATTGCAAACCAAGCTAGGTGTCAGTTATGGGGGCACTCATTGAGTGCTGAAACTTTCCTATAATGGAGCTGCCTGTATATTCTTCGAGCTGTAGAGCATTGCATTCCCAGTAACGGTATTGCATGTTTTGTTATTGTAAAACGACCTCTACCATCAAGCTAAAAGCTTATCTTTGGTATTTACACATTTTATACATGCCTTCAAGTCCTGAAAATCCATCATGTACACTGTACCATGCAGTACTTAGTGAACAGGCACCCTCTGTGTGAAAGAAAACAGGCACTTTGAACTCATTTTTTTTCTTAATTGCACTTGAAAATGCCATATGATCATTGTACATCAAGGTAAAGCATGCTTGTATATACACTGCTTCTTCTGCAATAAGAACGGTCACGTGAAATGCTGTGGCTAAAACAATAAACGCTCTTACTGAATGTATGTCGCACTAAAAAAAAGCATTGGTGGTGCTTTCTGATTCCAACAACCATCACAAACATTTAGTGCCTTAACTCAGCACTGCACTCTTGGTTTATGCATGTCCATCGCACGGGTAATGACCACAGGCACTGTACCAAGGCGGAAAGTGATAGCAGGGAAGGGGCAGGTGGGTCAATGTAAGCATTGGCAAAAGAGAGTGCACACTGATGCGTTTAACACACGGGGTGAACTGTTTCAACACCTGTTCTGCTTTCAGAGAGGGACTGCAACGAGCTGCTGAGGGACTGGGAAGTATACTGGCAAACACACTGCCAATAAAGTGGCAGCTGGTGGGGCACTTGTTTAAACACAGTTATAAAGGCTTGTATTTGGCAATACATTCAGACCACGAGGCTGGCTGTGGGCAAGGGCACAACCACCACACAGTTGCTCCACACATGCAGATATGTGTTGTGCACCGACACGAGGCGATGACAGTGGCAACAGAAACATTGGCTGTGATATGACTCTTCACGCCAGCATGGTGAGTCATTGCCTGACGCTAGAGTTGCCATCGCAACTACCCTGCACCATCTCAAGGTATGCCTGCCTCTGGAGACGGGTCGTCCAAAGAGGCCGAAAATACAGTAGTGCATTGGTCTCCCCTGGAGGTAGGCAAGGAGGGATCCTGTCTCTACTAAGCAGCCAGCATGTAGAGGTAGCCCGTTGTTTCTAGGTCAGTGGCAGTGTCGCCTGTGCCCTCGGCTGACATGGATGCATCCAAAGAGAGGTTGTGAAGAGTGGCACGTGCAGTGATGATGCACACTGTCCACTCCCACTGGCGGTGGTGCGTCCAGTGCTTTTGAAAGCACAGGAAGTAGCTATTCGGCCTATCGATGCAGTGCTCAACCACAAATAGCATGAAAGAATGTGGCATGTTGTACAGGTCTTCAGCTGGTCGGGTCTGTGATGCCACGCCAGTGGTGCAAGCAGCCATGGCTGGCTCTAATGTGTAGACACTGTCTCCTGCATAACAAAAAATGACGCAGATAAGCATGTTCTTTCTCAGTGATCTCAACAGCCTTACAGGACGCTCTACTATACAATGGAAGACTCATGCCAATAGCCCATAGCCAGGCTCTGCAGAACATGACATGCATGAGCATACAGACAACACAAGATGGTGATATATAAGTGAGCACTGCTACAAGGTCAGTATTCTACCATCCTACTGATATAAATGATGCATTATGATTGCCTACACAACACAAACGCTGTCAGGTGCATTTTGCCTTGGTTTCTTAGACAGGAAATATCATGTATTTCAAATATATTTCATGTATTTCATATCCTACGGCGCCTTGAACCCACCGGTGGCGAAGAAGCGCAGCGCGCACAGTACCTGCCGATCCACCGACCGCCCGCTCACCCGCACATACCCAGTTCAACGGCGAGGTCGTCGCACAGCCATTGTGCACATTGTGCAGTCTCCTTGAAGCGTCGAAACAACTCGTCTCGCACGTCAAAACCGTTTTCATGCACCCTCCTACACCATTGCTCGCGCGGAACAGCCGCCATATTCGATCACAAAGATTGAGAGCGGTTTATGAGCTGCCTTTTTCGCTCTCAAGTTTCAGCCCGCATAATTAGGTGCGCAACGTCACCACTTCAGCCTTGTTCACACGTCACCGTTGACGCAAAAAACCGCCGGCCAGGGCCGACCAATGGGAGCGTTGCATACGGCGGCGTTGTGAGCGTTTTAGTAACTTTTTAGTATTGACAGCGGTGCAGAATATGCCGCCTGATAGGGCCACAATTGAAGCTATTTCGTTCTAGCTTCCTGGCTCGTCCCCGTTTCTACTGGACGGCCGAGGCTTTGGTGACATGCGATCGATATCGCTTAGATCTGCGATACGCAAGATAGGTATTGACTCACCTCGACGTGCAAGAATCTTTCCATTGCTGGTCCAGACAATCTTCCAGCCTACTTCTTTCTTTCGTGAGATAGCAGCGCCTAACAGTTGCTTGTTCTTTCGAGTCAGGTGCTCGTTCACGAACACCGTCTGGGTGTTGCCTGGCAGGAAAAGGTCTTCTGTAGTTAGGCACTTTTTCCTCGCCTTAGCCAAAACAGCACTGCGTTTCAAGCGGCGTGTGAAAAAAACAATTGCATTCTTGTTGCAGGATTTTGGCACATCAACTTTGTGACACACATCGACGTCAGCATCTTCAATCTCCTATCCGAGCTATTTGCCTATTTCTTTCACAGCTGCCACTTCATCGCAGACATTCGGTAGTCCCCTTATTTCCAAATTATTGAGACTCTCATATCGTTCACGTTCATCTACTGTATCTTCCAGGCTTTTGTTGTTCATTTCCAGCTCCTTGTATTTTTTGTAGCAGCTTCTTCCTATCGATCTTTAATGCTTTGATGTCCTGTTGGATTTCGGTTACACTGTCGCAGTAGCTAATTACAGCCTCCACAGAGTAAATTAACAATTACAAAAAAGTGAGGCAGTTCTGATAAGTTATCTGCCTTACCCACTTCTATTAGCACTAGACAAACATACACGAATTATGAAAAGCCGGTGCGGCTTCCTTGGTTGGTTTGCTGCCGGAATTCATGCACTGTTATTTTCACCAGCCGTTGTTTTTAATGCGGCACCAGTAGAGTTGCCACACCCAAACCCCGCTGTTTTCCGGTGTCAGGAAATTGGCTGATTGGTTGAGAGAAACCACGTGACCTTTTAACGTCATCACAACTTGCCCTGATTGCCCCCCCCCCCCTCGATTGGCGGAGAAAGGTTACGTGACCTTGTGATGTCGTCATAGCCTGCTCCCCACCATGGCGGGTGGCAACTAAACTAAAATTGCTCAAGAAAGGTCACGTGACCTTCTGCTGTCAGCACAACCTGCCCAGTGGGTTGTGAGGAATATTTCATCTAGACACCAAATTAAACAGATAATCTAAATCAAACATCCAGAAAAATGTAGTATATGCAAATGTCGGCACAGTCAATACATAGCGGATACCTGCAGCTGGGAGTCCCAGTATGGCGGTTGATGGACTGACCATTGCAAATGAAGTGACGCAATTGCACACAAAATTTGCGACATAATCTGCGATAAATTTGAAATAAAATGCTATCGCATTCTGCTTTTAAGGCGGCTTAAGCGTCCCCATAGTTTTACTATGTTTCGTGGTATTTTTCCCGCGTTTTCTGGTAAACACACAAGCAGCAACACTGGACGCTTGGTGTGCGTGCTGGAGGGAAGGGCGGGTTTGAACATACGAAGAGCATGCGCCTCCGGTCGTAGTAGCGTAAATATTTGCGGTTCGTTGTTCGCGGTTCGAGGGGGTAAAGACCAAGCTCACTAAACGTGACGCTCTGTTGCGCCGCCGTGAAGAAAGATGAACCGCCGAATACGGGGCAAGCCCAATGCAGGCAGCTCGGGTTTGCATGTCCTGATATTTTTTAGCAAGGGACTTTTCCGCATCCCGACCATTTCCTGTCTATCGCGAAAGAATAAGTGTCGCTCGCAGTGGTGCTTGCTACCAAGTTCAGGTCACTGAAATTGTGCCGACGGTTACAACTTGTTTTTTCGAATACGAAGTAACTGATTACTGAAAATAATAATTGGATTACCAAGAACCTTACTCCTTGCTAAAAGTAATCAGTTCATTAACAAATTCGAAGTTAATGTAATTATTGATTGTAAGTTATAAACTACCTGCAATGAATTACGTACAACTCTGGTAGGAGGTGACTTGCTGCACCAAAACCGCATAATCTGGCTGGCACTGCAATCAAGAATGCATTGTCTGAATTTCATGATGCTTATTGTGCGCTACACTTTACGGCACAAACAACGAAGAAAGGAAGGACACCGACTTGACGGGGCGCGAACTGACAACTGCTTAGCAAGTAAGGAAGGCTTTCCATTTTTATACAGAGAAAGACACGTGCCACGCGGTTAGGAGAAGGAAAGTATAGGGCCTAATAAGTACCATGCACTACCAACTAAACCCCGTCCTCGCCTTTCGAAGTTAATGTTTTCGAAGACAGCCTTCCTTTTTGCTGGCTCGTCGCTGTCACCATCCTAATTAACGAATCATCCGATGTGCCTTGGTGGTGAGTTCACTGAGTCACTGCTGTTAGGTGTCCAGCTGCGAGAGCAATCGCCTCCTTCCTTTCTCGTGCAGCGCTCTTCGTATCGACCACTATTGGACGCGTAACGCAGCACTTCGTCAAGGTCTGCTCAAAGATAATGCTGAAGATGAAGCCCTACCCTCCCGCTTCTCTCGTCGACAAGGTACAGTGATTCTTCCGCCGCCAAATATCGGGCCTACCAGTTTTGCAGGCGCTAAGTCGTGTCTCTTTGCGCTTGCCATCTGTACAAATGCCTACGGGTGACGTGAAAGACTGATAACGCTGCTGTGCTCCTGGAAAGCGTTCCTTGTTTCGTTCTGCAACTTTTACTGAATCGGCAGTTACTCCTTGACCGCAAGAAAAAATTGTTCTCAGCGAACCTGGTGCACTTCGAATGCTAGACAGGATTGCAATAAAGCTCATGTCATAACTGCGATCTTAAGGAAGAAGCAGACAAAAAAAAGGAATAATGGCACGGCTAACAAGACGATTAGGAGTAAAGATGACACATTTGGGAACTTCGGGAATTTTTTTCATTGCCCATCCATTTTGTCCATATATAGCGTTCGTACGGCTATAACACCACCTTCCTCAAGGGAATGTGGGGACTTATTCCGCGTGCGCGACGAATGTGACATATATTAGAGTCGACAAAGGGTTACGACGTCATAAGACGGCAAACGATCGTTTCCCATTAAAGACTGTGCGGTAGATGCAGCTGAAGCTTGAAAAAACTACAGGATCTCGGGTTTCGTGTACACATACCTGCAGCCTAAGCGAGACAGGACTGAAATTGTAACAGGGAGTCTTTTGGAGAGTAATTGCATTGCCACAACCATTGAACTCTCAAAGAGCAAACATTATACCTTTTGAGAATAACTTCACAGGAACAGCACCTCCTTTTAAAGCGAAACTTCTTGCCTCATGAGTGGTGCGGACAGGAAGTGTCACCAGGGGCTGTGAATAGGACGTGTGGACAGCGCGTGTCCTCATGAAATTTCGATCACTCAGTAGGAGTGCAATTATGATTTGTAATGATTAATAATGATTGAATGGTAAGTTAAATGATGGGGTCGTTAAATGGTATAATTAAACAATGTGGCAAATAATTTCTCAAATCACTCTAAGTAATTCACGAAATTGGTGAATAACTAGGAATTTCTACAGAGTGGAACGAACAAAAAATTATTTAAATTCATACAAATTAATAGAACTACATTATTAAAAATTTATTAATCATCATGATCGTTTGCGCGACGACTTCTTTCAGTCACCCCCTGTCATTTTTCCTCGCCGTGATCATCCCTGCAAAGTCAAACGCCCAGCATGCCACTCGGCCCATTACGCACAATCATTCATCCCCAAAACCATAGCTGACTGGAATAACCTACCATCAGATATTGCCACTGAAGTTAACACCGATCAATTTCATCAAATGCTGTGGACTCATATCAGAATTTGACGTCTCTGCGTTTTTGTGGTTAGCTGTTTTTTTAGGACTAATTTAATACCTGTGCATCTTGTTCGATATCGTATTGTAGTTTTTTTTCTTTTTGTGTTATCCTTGAACCCCCGGTGTTTCAATTTTCACACTTTTATCTTATCTTTATTCGAACTTTAATCCACTTCTAATATTGGTGTTTGCGTATTTTGTGGTTTTCTTGCTATGTTTGCTGAAATTGTTTATTCTTGTTATTTTGTTTCTCGCATATTCTTATTAGTGTGTTTCGTGTGCCCCCCCTATGTAATACCCTCTTGCAGAGGGTCTTTAGGGTATTTGAATAAATAAATAAATAAATAAATAAATAAATAAATAAATAAATAAATAAGTACTAATTAGTTTTAATCAATCATTAGTAAATTAACTAATAATACATTGATTGATTTATTTATTTTATTTATTTATTTCAAGATACCCCTAAAGGCCCTCTTCACGAGGGTATTACATAGGGGGTGGTAAAAATTTCAACTTGAATACATAGAAGGAACATTAACATGAGTAACAGGGCAAAAAAAAAGAAGCAAGAAAAGGGCAATAACTGGTAGTCAGCAAGAATCGAAATGGGGCGGAACAAGACACAAAATAAACAAAATAAAAAAAAACAAGCAAAGAAAACACAAACATAAAAACAACGGAATAAACAGAACGAAAAGCAAAACTCGAACACATTGCGGTGAGCAGAACAGAACTAGAAGAAAACTACACATGGCTTTGATTTTTTAAAAGTTCATTAAATTTCATTGATTAATTATTTCACTAATTGGTATTAATTTTAATTACATTACTAAGTCGCCGAGGAGGCAACGGAACTGGAAATGCTTTCGCATTTCCGCACCTAAGGAGTCTTAAATGCACCTTTATTTTCTCCTCACTGACTCCACGGAGCTCCGTGGACTAACCTGCCCTAGCGAGAACAAGGTAGGACGGTTAGCTCCACTTTGCTAAAACTTCATGCCTTTTAGCCATAGAGTCTAGGACCGAATTGTGCTCTACCGCCAGAATCAGACCATCACAATGAACCTCGTGGTGCGGTCAGTGTTCGCGGTGGTTGTATCACTTCTAGATTTGCGGAGAGACGCCACTCAGCGAACTTTATTTTAGGACAGCAAAGCGTTTGTTCTGGGCTAAACTGAGAATGCTTTCGTTTTGTTTGAAGGGAGCAGTCTCATAAAGGGCGCCACAAACAAGAATTATATGAGGAACAGATGGAACGCGTGTTCTGTGTATTCCTTTCTATGCTGTTTTTCTTGCGCCATGGAAGACCTTAAAACGGAGCACCAATTAACCCGGTGGCCGTACTCTGTAAGGGTAAGTGTTTGTTTCTCCCATTTACGTCGGGGGTTAGAGCAGACGCCACGCCGGTCGTGACAGAAACGCGCCTTTGATGTCGTTTTCTTGCATAAAGGCCTCTTGAGCTCATATCGCACTGGTGGAACGGCGCCAGCGCCCATGGTTGACTGAGCACGAGGACACGTTTGACATGCGAGATTATCTTTACTGCTGTTAGTTTAATCTCGACAAAGAATCTGGGCGTTGTTTGCGCGAAGAACCGGCGCAGTGTGGTCAGTGCGACTGAGCCGGACTGATTCCAGTACAGCTGTGCTGTTTGTTAACCGTTTGCTTTCGTACCTGCGGTTGCTTTCATCACTCTGATGTCAAGACTAAATACAATAGTAAATGAAATGAATGGCTACAGAATACGGCCCCAGACTTACATTTTATCAAGCATGCATATTTTGCTTGCACAAAAAGAAATGGAAGCTCATGCCTTAAGACTAAAACAGCTGCTTTCTTCCCAGCTGTGTGGGCATTTGCAAGTGGTATACAAGGGTACCTCAAGGCACAGAAAAGTAGCAGTGGGTGTTTCTGTGGCCTAGCAGCCGTAGTGCACCCACACCGTCTACTTCCCAGTTGTCGCTGCGTCCTTCTATCACCATCATCAGTAGTGTTATAATTCCACTTAAGGTAACTCCAGGTCGAAGACCTCCTTCTCTGCTCTCCAATTAACCTAGTCCTTTGCCAGCTGAGCCCACCCTCTCCCTGTAGACCATAATGTCATCCGCACACCAGACACCGTGCCGTGCTCCTGTGCCAAGTTTCCCTTCCATAGTAATCCGCTCCGTTGCCCTAAGAGGTCATCGCTTTGTATGCTCTGACACTGTTGCTGTTACTTGCCTTTCAGTTTTTGAGAACAACGTGTGAGGCCATAGATATATGCGAGAAACTCATCGGAAGCGAAGATTTTCAGGTGAGGCGCCTCAGAGCATCTGGAGGTTCTTTTCGCACGACTGCACATTCGGCACAAAGGTGTTCTCTCAGCAGATCATTGACTGACTGCGTAGTCTTTTGGCTAACGAGACTGGCGTTTCCGAAATATTCAAGTCACTCTTTTACGTAATTACCTCTGCACGGTGATCGCCAGGGATGTGGTCGTTTCTCAGCAGTTGCTCGTCTCTCTAGACTTTGTCAGCGCCCAGCCTTCTATGTGCACTTTCGCGTAGTGCCGATATATCGCCTGCGTTTCTGTAGATGTATGCAAAGGCTGTAGCGCTTAAAGGCGGAGCCTAAAAAGACCACCGCCCAGCAGCTTCGTGCAATAGACTGGCATGGGCCGCAGTGACGCCCCACGCCACAAAAAATAACTGGAGTGGACACTTAAACTCCTTTTTAAGGGTACGACGAGATAGTGTTAATGGTTCCCTTTAGCGGCCTGGGTTGCTTTTTGCGCATTACTTCGCAGGCACGAACACTGTTATTCCGTTCACTATACTAATACGCTTATCCTCCCTTTAAGAGTACAATGTGATAGCATCGGAGGTCTCCTGGATTCTGCACACGAGTACATATATGCTGAATTGCACAATCTCTGCATTTATGCGCCTTGAGGAGTCCTTCCATTGCCCTTGCCGTAGCGGTGAAGCGGTTAAGCGATATGCGCTGTCTCAAACACAGCCACTGGGGAGGCTTGTGACACCCACATTGCTCTTCCCCAGCATCCTCTCGCAACAAATCAGCAATTTAACTGCTACGCACTAAACGGAAATGAGTAAAAAAGGCATAAGTTGCTCTCAAGCACACTCCATTTCATAAAAGAGGGTGGACTAGAGGCCAGCCTACTCCACTGTTACTTCCGTATAGGCGTACTTGTGTTGAGAGTGTACGTATACCTGCCACGGAGGGGAGTTTGCTCGCAGTCCGGTGCGCGGGCTGCCACATGCCACGGTAGGCAAGTTGTGATGATGTAACAAAGTCACGTAACCTACATGGTAGGTGGATAACCTGCTTTTCGCACCCGACGCCGCCGTCGAAGATTTTCTGCTGAACTGAAGTCTTAACCCTGTCGCGTTAAAACTGCTTGCCTGTAGAGTTGCGCAACCGTTAACAAGTTCATGAAAAGTCGCTGTTTGGTGCATCGCACGGTAGCTATCGATAGCTGGGGTGTTACGTGTCGGGTGGTCTGCATGTGATTTCCTGGCAGGAGTGATGACGATGAGACAGGTGGTTTCAGGGGAATATTCAATACAGGTTATTATTAAAACTGTTTACATTTCGAAGCAGTAAGCAAGAGTGCAGAGGAGGCGAAGCGAAGGGCATACATCCAACAGAGGGTCTCGTAGCTCGACCTGAATAGTCGTCCGGCAGAGCCATTCCGGCAGCTAGGAACAGGCGGTGGTGATGCAGCATCCGCAGTGCCTCGGAGTGGCGGGAGGGGCGCTGATTCGGAACCGACCACGCTTATGAAAGGGTGCTCAGAGCGTTAATGGCTGGTTAATTGTGGCATTAGACGCCAAAGTACACATGGTGGAAGCAGGGTCAAAGCAAGCGGCGAAAGCCGCTCCAGGAGCAAAGGCGTATGCGGCGTATAAAAACGTGCTGCAAACTCATCATGTGAAGCAGTAAACGTGCTTAGTTACTGCTTCAAAGCAAAAGAAATTACGCATCACCACCGCGGAAATAATGAAGAGGAACAGCATTATTTAAGAATTCTGTTCATTAGATTGTATTCTACTGTTGTCATTTACCGTACCGTTCGACACGATGATAGCCCTTGCGATAACACAGGCGCAGTGGCGCCTCAACTAATAACGAAGTGCGAAATGCAATCGGGTTGTAACAAAGTCATTATATTATCGTGGATCAGATGCCTTCTTGTGGAGAAGCGAAGCATGACGTGCCTTGTTTTCAGCTGCCAGTTATTGCTCGAACTGCGCCACAGGCGCCTTATTATCAAGAGCAGTAGACGTGGTGTGCACATAATCGGTTCCAGCGCCAAACCTTGACCCTATAAACTATAGTCCTATACCTCTCAGTGTCACATATTCATCTTCATCGGCGGTTCAGGAAGGCTGCCAATAACGGCTTTCGCAGCTATTGCAGCTATGCTAGAAAAATTCCAACACGTTAGAGATGTTAGAAATGCCGACTTGGGAGAAAAACTTGCTCGACAAGCTCGGGCTGCCGGGCTGACGATCGGAACAGAAGGTGTAGCTGTATGCGCAAACAATGTGTCAAGTAAGACGGTTCAGCCTGCGCGTCAGTGGCTCGTTAAATCTTATATGCACGCACTTCGCACCATCTGCGGTAAATATATGCCGTTCGTAGAGGACAATGCAAGCCCTCGCCATGTCATTAGTATCAGCGCAAAATGAGTCAATATGTGGAATTTGCCGCCTCGACGTTCTAAATGCCGCAAGACGTTACAGAACAACAAGCGAAAACATTTAATTCGTGTTAATTTACAACCTCAACGTGTATCTCATTAGCGTATGGTAAGGAAACCAGAGCATAGAATTGCTGTCCATTGTAAGCGCTGACTATAGATCCTGTGATATGCAATAAAAGGCTGCACGGGGAGCAGTTAACAGCCGCCACATATCGTACTGACGATGTATACAATGAATACGCCGCACATTGAAGACGCTGAGCTTGAAGATGTCGCTGTACGAAGCCGTGGACCCGAGCATCAGGAGAGTTTCCGGCTATAGCCTTCCCCACGTCCGAAGCATGCCGCTCGGTGTATACCTTCCTCAAAAGTGGCATGCAGAGGCAGAGAACCTCGACGTCCAAAGAACCGATACCGCAGAAATTCTATATTAGGCGCAGTATCTCACCCTCCTCGTTGTTCCCGTCCGGTTTACACCGATACCGCAACGGCAAGTTTGCTCCCCGTACTCAGAGTATACCCGCCAGTCCCAGGACCCTACTTCAACACGCCAAGGTTGCTTGTCCTCCTGGTCATCAGTCTGTACCTGGAAATCGGCAAGCCCATGCCGTACCTATAGCGCCTGTGTGCATATGGTGCCAAAAACAGCTGATAAAACCGTGTCCCCTGACCGCAGCCCATCTCCAATCAAAACTGTGATATACTTGCCCATCACCGAATGCAAAGGTTCCGGTCCATCGCCCCTATTTGCGCTCGCGCGCACGCACGCACGCACGCACGCACGCACGCACGCACACACGCACGCACGCACGAACACACACACACACACACACACACACACACACGCACGCACGCACACACAAAACCATGACGCATGAGGATGCCTTGATCTGGCGCGCCAACTGCAGTTCCACACACACTCACAATTACACACAAACGTCAACACTGCCCGGGGTTCTCCTCCCTATACCACGTAACGTGGGCCTGCCAACACCAGCCAAACCTTCCACTTATCCCCTCGCCCTCACCGGAGCCAGGCTGAGGTGCGCTGCTCAGCTCGCAACTAGGTGACCAACGTCGCCTAGTGGAACCAGTCCGGCAACAGGCCTCAACTATGGAGCCCTGGACTACGTTCTTCATCCGCCCTCGGCAACTTTTATCTCTCTGTCTTACTACATGTCTCCACCATCACCATCAAATGACAGAAACTTAGCGTGCAATTTAGCGCCTTCTAGCTTTTGAATGTGCGACTATATTATCTGAATCACGGATGGTGTCGAGACAGGGGGCGCGCGCTTTTTTTTTAAAGAAAATCGCACGCGCCGCTGCATTGAGTCCGGCCATGACTGAATATTCATCTGGCATTACAGGATTCATGTATACCAGAACTCAGTCTAGGGCTGACGAGATTAGCCACTTTTAGGCAGAAAAGAGTTCCCTTTCCCTAGGGTCCCTAGATGGGGGCCGGGCCTGCAGGGGAAGGAAGTTCTCTCTTGCACCAATCACAACACACACACACTCTCACTCCCGAGGGATCACACCGCCGTCACGCGCTGGGAGAGGGGGAACGATGCCATCCACGTAGCGCAGACGCCGGAATGTCCATGAGCGGCGTTCCCGCGCATTTCGAACGCGCGTTCACACTCGGTGCAGGGGAAACGCTCGCTCAACTGGGCAGACGGACGCGGCTTCCTTGGCAATCCAGGCGCTCACCCCACGCGCGTCTCGGGGTTAGTCGGCGTTCCGCTGCAGCCATGCCGTTTCCTTTTCCACGATGAAGGCGAGTCGTAACAAGCCACAAAAAGTTTGGCAGGGCTTAACCACGGTTACACCCGAATGTCGAGCGATAGCATTTTGGCCATGGGCCGGGAGAAATTTAGTCGTCGTCACCGTGTTGGGCGCACTCAATTATGTTAGGACATCGCTTTTGGCCCAAATCGGCCAAGATAGTTTCGGGGTGGGCTGGGCCAAATTTTTTCGAATGATTCGAGCCAAATTTGGAGGTGTCCATAGTGTCGGGCATGGTCAGTTATGGTCGAACATCAATTTTGGTCCTAATCAGCCTAGGCCAATTTGTCAAAGTCAATCTGTTGCTATGCTATGCTTCTCAAGGTTAAACCAAGGTCAAATAAAGCATGGAGTAATGAGCGACTTTTATGTTGACTAGAGCTACCGCTCTGAATGGTTATGAAGAAAATACGGAATAGAAATGAACTGCATCGCCAGGCTGCACGCATTTCGTGGATGAGGGAACAAAATGGGGTCGGATTCTGCATGGATCCAGTGTTTGTCGACAGGCTCACTACAGTTATGACAGTTCTCATGGAGCTAATTTCGAGTGCATTTAGGAAATACTGATTAATATATTGTTTTAGGCACTTTTTCCTTGGGATATGCGAAAATGAGACCTTTGGAAATTATAAATATAGTACATTATTTGTTGCGTTCCGCTTTAGCTAGGCGCTTCATATGCATTGAGCGAGATGCCATGACGGTAAGAAATAATTATTTTTCGATACCTGCGAATAATAAAAAGAAGGCCGGTTTATGTATTCTGTTCATGTAGCCATAGGAGGCCCTATTTGCAGTCTCGACTTTTGGGCCTCCTGATGTATATACCCCATAGCCATGTACTGTAAACATGAAATAAACTTGATTTGATTTTGAAAAAAAAAGGCGATGATTTTCATATCTGTGACGCCTTTTGCCCCCGCTCTCCCGTAATGACTTTATCAATAATAAAGTGTCATTTCTGCTCTGCAACGGCTTCTGCTGTTCGCTTTTCACTGCGCTACAGCAACGTGGAGCCTACTTTCACGGCTGCGCTGCTCTTTCGTCGTTAGCAGATTATTCCCGGCGACCAGTGAAACATTTAACCTCTTCAACTCTACTGGACGCATAACGTTGTCACCGAAGCTTTTCATTTTTCCTGCAAACAACTGCGTCTTAAGGAACTATTTTTGAGAGTGGGCGCACTCTGTTGTGACCGTACTTCGGACCACGTGGGCCCGATCAAGCAGCTACCGTGAACATTCATCGAGGCCGACAACCTCGCGACGGCGGTGGGAAGTGGGATGCTTGGAATGCCCCTCCGAGCCTCAGCGGATTAGTGTAGCAAGAATGTCAAGGGCCATTGTCAGCAGTAATCCCAGCGAAATTCCTTGAGCGGAGGTGACCACTATAGCGGCGAAGGCCGGGGACGCGCCGGAGGTATTGTCCGAGCGACCACAGCGGAGGCGACGTGCCGGCGCCGGTCACGCTGGCGGATAATTGAAGAATTCTGTGTCCCCGACTCGCGTTCTGGGCAATCGGCGGGGAAGCAAGTTCATTCATCTGCTGGAAGACTTCGGGAGATTCCTTTCCCGCAGGGCTGGATGAGTCAGCATCTCCCCCTCTCATCGACCCAGCTGCGAGAGAGTGGAAAAACCCGCACCTGCCCAGCCGTGGGTGGTAACAAGAACGTCCCCTTCGGTCCATCCGATTGGACAGTGCTCGTCGACCATTATTCCCCAGCCAGGGATCTGGGGAAACCGAACGATATTTAACTCGGCCGTGAGTGTGGCCGAGGGAAGCCTGCTAGCTCCAGTCGACTACGGTTGACGAAGACGTTCCCCTTCCAATGAGAGCCATTCTCAGTCCCGCTCTTTGTAAATAATGTAAATTAATCATGTAACCATGTAAATACAGTTTTTTTTTCACTTCCCCTACTCCCCGTCTCCGGCCCACGTTTCCTTCCTCCTTCGGCAATGCGGCGGTGATCCTGGACCCGATGCCTGGTGGGACACGCTACGAGCACGGCAAAATATAACAACTGGTTGGCAGTGGCGGGATCTTCCACGCTTGGTCCTGGCTTCAGCAGTGGTGAGCGCTTGACTTTCTTTAAGAATCTGCCAGGCTTGATAACTCTGGAAATTTATCCCTACCTGTAGATTGTTTTTCTGCACGTGCTCGCTTAAGCATTTCACGTAGCAGCTTATTTTTTGAAAGTCCTCGTTCGAGAATTGCCATGGATTTGAGCAAGCTAAAGAAGCCAGATTTGATTTTGCTGTGTGAAAAGCTGGGTATTGAGGCCAGGAAAAGTCACAGAAAGCCGCAGCTGATTGAGGCTATTGAGGAATGTGGTGCTAAGGAGGAGGGTGACAAAATTTGGGAGACCTGGGAAGTCATTCAGGAGGAAACGCGAAGGCTTCGTCAGGAGGAGAAGATAGAATGGCAGGAGCAATGCCATAAGAGACGCGCTGAGCTCGAGGAACTACGTAAACGAGAGCAGCAGGAGCTCATACGTACGACTCAATTTCTCAGACGGAAAAGGGCCCGAGATCGGTTGAGGACTTTTCAGAGAGGCGAGAGCTTCAGAACTTTCCTCGCGAATTTTGAACAGATATGTACGGAAGAGGAGCTAGATCAGAGCGAATGGTCAATGATGTTGCTGGCCATCCTTCCTTGCGATGTCAGCGCCGTATTAGCGCGACTGTCCGATGAGGATGCCAGCAACTACGACAAAGCGAAAAGTGCCCTCTTCCGATACTTCGGAATTCGTGTACAGACCGTATCTAAAAGCCGAAGTGATAGCAGCGGGCAGCGCTGCCATCAGTGCGTCAGCGACAAGCCAAAGAGCCCCGCTTGGTTAGCTACGCACATTGTAGTTGCTCAGAAGAACAGTGGCAGTCGGGAAGCTGATGTGATAATCTGCGGCACGGAGCGTCGTTGTCAGTCACCTGACAGCGACTATGGCGCTCCAAGCCAAAGCGCAGCATTGGCTGAAAAGCGGGATGTCGCAGAGATTGCCCTTGCAACTCAGAAAGGTGTAGGCGCAGCGCTGAGATGTAGTCCTCCAGAAAGCAGTCGTGCGCTGAAAGCGACAGATGAAAGTTCTACTGTAAGCGAGGAATGCGCCTCATCGCTGCCTGGAAACAAAGATCAGTTCAGCGATAACGGAACGACAGCCGCTCGCGACCGAACACCCGAAAATGAGTTATGCTCCACTGACACTAGTGTGTCTTTGCCCATTGCCCGCGTCACGATCGAGAGCCCGCTCGAGGTGCGTCTGACCGAGGCAGCCGTCTCCCAAAACCTGCCTAAGCAGCAACCCTCGATTTTCTCAAATCGCTTGGATATGCTACCCAAAGAAAAGGGCCTTTGTTTTGGAGATAATGCTGCGCAGGTCCTTACCATTTCGAAGGCTCGTGAGGTCGAGGCGCCAGCAGAGCACGTGGTTGAAGAGGGCAATCTTCAACCTGTAAGCCCGAAGCCTGTAAATTCTCACGGTGATGAGCTAGAGCAGGCTTTGTCGCAAACAGACGATGAGACGAACGCCGGCGACTTAAGCTGTGACGGCTCCGCGCTACCTAATGACGAGCCAGCACAGGACTTACTCACTTGTAGCACAGGGGTAAAGAGCACCGATAGTAGTGCAAGCTATAGTGAGTCTTCAGAATCAGGCGCAAGTGATGAGCTGGGGCTAGGTGAGAAACTGAAAACGAATCTAGTGTTGCCCCACTCAGATGGCTTTCTCGAACTCCTTCGTGTGGACAGAGAAACGTTCACCGCTGAGCAAGAGAAAGACCAAACTCTACGAAACTTGAGTCACCAAACTGACATGGGTGTGTCACGGAAGAACATACCTTTCCAGCTCCGTTCTGGCCTGCTGTACCGCCAGTATAAGGATAAGAAAGGTATCCAACACGACCAACTTACTGCCCGCGTCGCGATCGAGAGCCCGCTCGAGCTGCGTCTGACCGAGGCAGCTGTCTCCCAAAACCTGCCTATGCAGCATCCATCGATTTTCTCAAATCGCTTGGATATGCTGCCTAAAGAAAACGGCCTTAGTTTTGGAGATAACGCTGCGCAGGTCCTCACCAGTTCGAAGGCTCCAGAATTCGCAGCGCCAGCAGAGCACGCGGGTGAAGAGGGCAAACGTGGCCCTGTAAGCCTTATATTGTAACGTAGCAGTTGGTACAGGTAGCGCCGCGTCCAGACGGCAGAGGAACGCCAACACCGAGATGATGCCAGCGCACACCGAGACGGCCAGGATGGAACGTCGAGCTTCGTCTTCTTCAGCAGCGAACCGCGTGGCGCACGAGCTGCGTGCCGAACAGCCGCCGAGCGGCTATTGTTGTAGACGCGGCATTACCCTCCCTCTCGGAAAGAGCATCGGCCCGATGCTTTAACAAGAAAATAGGGAGAAAGAAACAAAAAAAAAAACAGAGTAACGCACAGCACGTAGTCACTGAATGTCTCGCGAAAAATAGGGCTTCATCCGCACTACATGAACAATCTCTGGTCTCTGCTGACGGCGAGTAGTCCGGGAAGCCCCGTCAGGGAGGACTTCATAGGTTACGTCGCTTAGCTGACGGAGAACTCGGTAGGGGCCGAAATACTGCTTGAGCAGTTTTTCGGAAAGGCCACGGCGTCGAATGGGGGTCCATACCCACACTTTGTCGTCCGGGGCGAACGTAATCAGTCTGTGGCGGCGGTTGTAACGTCGGGCGTCACGGTCTTGTTGGTTCAGGATACGCACTCTTGCAAGTTGTCGAGCTTCTTCTGCGCGAAGCGTGAACTCCTCGGCGCCAACGTCGGGGTCGCGGCCATCATGGGGCAGCATTGCTTCCAACATTGTCGACACTTCGCGGCCGTACAACAGACAGAAGGGCGTCCTCCGCGTGGTTTCCTGTTGAGCCGTGTTATACGCGAAAGTAATATATGGCAGGATATTGTCCCAAGATCGATGCTCAACGTCAACATACATGGACAGCATGTCGACGAGAGTTTTGTTGAGGCGCTCGGTCAGGCCATTCGTCTGGGGATGGTAGGCGGTTGTCTTCCTGTGAGTAGTGCCACTCAGCCGCATGAGGGATTCCAAGAGTTTGGCAGTGAAAGCGGTGCCTCTATCCGTGATAATTAGTGCTGGAGCACCATGCCGGAGGACGATGCGTTCCACGAAAAATTTCGCAGCCTCGGCTACTGTGCCGCGCTGGAGGGCCTTGGTTTCAGCGTAGCGCGTAAGGTAATCAGTAGCGACGATAATCCACCGGTTTCCCGAAGATGAAGTTGGAAAAGGGCCGAGAAGGTCCATGCCAACTTGCTCAAACGGGAGTCTGGGCACTTGAACGGGATGTAAAAGTCCAGCTGGCTTGACAGGGGGTGTTTTTCGTCGTTGACAATTACGGCACGTGCGCACATAGTGTCGTACAGTCGCCGCAAGCTTAGGCCAGTAATAGCTCTTTTTGATCCGAGCCAGAGTGCGGGCGTAGCCGAGGTGACCTGCGGTGGGCTCGTCGTGACACGCCTGCAAGATTTCTTCACGGAGATTCGCTGGAACGACGAGGAGGTAGTCGCTTCCGGTTGGAGAAAAGTTGGCTTTGTACAGCACGTTGTTGCGCAGACAAAAGGAGGACTTGGTTCTTGCGAAGGGCTGGGGAACCTCCTCGGTACGTGCTTCCAGGAAGTCGATGAGAGGTTTCAGCGCCGGGTCCTCACGTTGCTGACTGGAAATAGTCGCTGCGTCTACGGCTGCGATGAGAGGAAAGTCCGGTTCGTCGTCGTCGCGCGCAGCCTCGACTGGATATCTGGACAAGCAGTCGGCATCGTTGTGCTGGCGCCCTGATTTATAGACGATGGACATGTCAAACTCCTGAAGGCGTAAGCTCCAACGCGCAAGGCGGCCAGAGGGATCCCGTAAGTTCGTCAACCAGCAGAGAGAGTGGTGGTCGGTTACAACTTGAAAATCTCGGCCGTACAGGTAAGGTCGAAATTTTGTCACAGCCCATACCACGGCAAGGCATTCTTTTTCGGTCGTGGAATAATTAGATTCGGCACGAGACAGAGTGCGGCTGGCGTATGCTATTACGCGCTCAGCGCCGTCCTGCCACTGGACGAGTACAGCACCGAGACCCACGTTGCTGGCATCTGTGTGGACGAGAGTCTCCGCACGAGAATCGAAATGACCAAGGACAGGCGTGGTTTGCAAGCGTCGCCGTAATTCATCAAATGCCTGCTGCTGCTGTTCTGTCCAGGTGAATGGGACGTCCTCTCTTGTAAGATGCGTCAACGGTGCAGCAAGTCGGGAAAAGTTGGCAATGAACCGCCGGTAATACGCGCAAAGGCCCAAAAAACGCCGGACCGTTTTCTTGTCCGAAGGAGTGGGAAAGTTGGCGACGGCAGCTGTTTTAGCAGGATCCGGCCGGACTCCACGATGGCTGACGACATGGCCCAGGAAAAGGAGCTCCTCATAACCAAAGTGGCATTTCTCGGGCTTCAACGTCAGGCCGGCAGATCGTATAGCCTGTAGCACGGTCAAGAGGCGCTGGAGGTGTTCTTCGAACGTTGGCGAAAATACAACAACGTCGTCCAGGTATAATATACTCTCACGGTAGTAAGCCAGAGCAGGCTGGATCACAAACTGACATTGAGGCGAACGCCGACGACTTAACCTGTGACGGTTCCGCGATGGCTAGTGACGCGCCCCGCAAACCAACAGCGTGGGTTTCCACGGAGCGGCAGCGTATAGAGGTGGCCAAACGGGAAGAGTTAATTAAGGGGAAAGTGCGGCCCTTGTTGACTGCTCGACTGAAATCCGAACCGCGTAGCCGCCCCAATTTGGCACCTCGGTGCTCAAGAGTTAGCACCCGCCCCGTGGGAACACAAGCCAAGAGAACGCCACGCGCGAACCCAATCCGAGAGAGACGGATACACTGGCACGGCATTCGCACTCGTGCGTTCCCTTCTCGCATTCTGCTTTCTGAGCGTCAGCCAAACTTCAGAACCGCGAGACTTGGACGAGGAACAGTTAAGGGTCCCAAGCTGAAATTCCTAGCCTTGTGTCCTGTTGCACCTGCTAGAGCAGCAATCCGACCGCGGCCGCGCAGGGGGCGGCTGAAGAATAGGAACCAGTAAATTCCTCTAATCGTAACGTTGTTTCTGGACGGTTTCGAAGAATAATCCTATTCAGTTTATTGCTTGTTTCTTTTTGTTCATTTAACTCTCCTGTACAGAAATGCAAGCTGAAATTCCTAGCATTATGTAATGTCTCATCTGCTAAAGCAGCTGTCGGACCACGGCCGCGCAAGGGGCGGATATGACGCATAATCTCATATTGAGTTTAATGCTTGTTTTTTGTCTTTTGTTCATATCACTCTCCTATGCGAAATGAGAGCGAAATTTCGGAGCTTGGCATTGCGGGACTCAGTTTACATGCGTTGCAGAAAATTGCGAGTTAATGGCAACGCTGATGGCCTCAGCCGAAGCTTTCCCGTGTAATGCCCTTTCCTGACTCCCCGGACGTTAATTCGCTAGGCAAATTTGTATTTTGTTTTTTGCTTTAGCGGGAATCATTTTTTTCTCTGTTTTGTATGTATGTTCAGCAGCTCCACCTTCCCTTTGTGCTCTCACGGGAGGTGGCTTTCTGTGACAAAAACCGTGCTACGGCACCCCCCCCCCCAAATTTTAGGAAATTTTTCCCTTTTGGCTAAACAAGCTCTGTGTATTGTGGTTTGGTCAAACTTGGAAACTTTCGGAAGAGGACGTAAATTTCACGCGACAGCTCATTTTTTCTAAACAGACTTTGTCGACCGAAAACAGCTTGGCAGTTCTTAAAGTCGGTTTGGCGCTTTCTGCTTGTTGGGCTGTGTACCTTGCTGGTTGAGACCGTTACAGTTGTCAACGAAGCAAGAAGAACCTTTGGGCCCAGCTGTGACCAAAAGCCGAACGGACACAACTCCAGGTCTCTGCGCGCAGCAGCGTTGGCTGCAACCACTACGAGACCTCTTCGGGCGGCGGACGTGCTGTTGTGACCGTACTTCGGACCACGTGGGCCCGATCAAGCAGCTACCGTGAACATTCATCGAGGCCGACAACCTCGCGACGGCGGTGGGAAGTGGGATGCTTGGAATGCCCCTCCGAGCCTCAGCGGATTAGTGTAGCAAGAATGTCAAGGGCCATTGTCAGCAGTAACCCCAGCGAAATTCCTTGAGCGGAGCTGACCACTATAGCGGCGAAGGCCGGGGACGCGCCGGAGGTATTGTCCGAGCGACCACAGCGGAGGCGACGTGCCGGTGCCGGTCACGCTGGCGGATAATTGAAGAATTCTGTGTCCCCGACTCGCGTTCTGGGCAATCGGCGGGGAAGCAAGTTCATTCACCTGCTGGAAGGCTTCGGGAGATTCCTTTCCCGCAGGGCTGGATGAGTCAGCATCTGCCCCTCTCATCGACCCAGCTGCGAGAGAGTGGAAAAACCCGCACCTGCCCAGCCGTGGGTGGTAACAAGAACGTCCCCTTCGGTCCATCCGATTGGACAGTGCTCGTCGACCATTATTCCCCAGCCAGGGATCTGGGGAAACCGAACGATATTTAACTCGGCCGTGAGTGTGGCCGAGGGAAGCCTGCTAGCTCCAGTCGACTACGGTTGACGAAGACGTTCCCCTTCCAATGAGAGCCATTCTCAGTCCCGCTCTTTGTAAATAATGTAAATTAATCATGTAACCATGTAAATACAGTTTTTTTCCTTCACTTCCCCTACTCCCCGTCTCCGGCCCACGTTTCCTTCCTCCTTCGGCAATGCGGCGGTGATCCTGGACCCGATGCCTGGTGGGACACGCTACGAGCACGGCAAAATATATCAACTCTGATCGGACGTGCTCCAAGCACTATTCATAGTGCAATACGAAGGACCATGATGTCCTGACAATTGAACGATGCTATCGGTTGGAGGGCTTTCCTTGAATTTATTTTCTGTTACTCCCCTTTCTCTTTCATTTTTTTATACCCTCACCCCCTTCCCCCTGTGTAGGGTAGCAAACCGATTATTATTCAGCTTAACCTCCCTGCCTTTCCTCTTCTACCTCCTCCTCCTCCTCCTCAGTCTTAGGTAATATCCGACTTTTTTATATATAAATCCTCTTAGCGCGAAACCGCTCTTTTTCGAAGACCTTGTCTTTTGGCAGGCGCTGTCTTAGAAGAAATGCAATTACTCGCCGTGTTCCATTTCACCTTTACTGTTACGTTACCTCCCCACTGTAAGTTTGCGAAATGGAGCTGCCCCACCTGTTGTTGGCTGCGAGAGTTTTGTTAAGTGACTGTCCTTAACAACATTATTATTCAGGATTTTTCAGGGTATGGGCTTTTCTACAATAATTAACCAAACCAATTCGCTTTTATTTTTCCTTAGAAAATACTTCGCTGTTCAAGGGATTGGCTCTGGGCGCACTGGGTGAGTTCTTTCTTTACCAGACTGAGGTGAGCCTTGAAGCGCCTTGGTGCAAAACAATGATGCCATCAGCTGTCCGACGGTAACAAATATTGAGCTTGTGTCATCACTTGTTGCGTTTATTTATAGTCAGCACTTGTCTCTTCCCGTCTTCCGTGTCCTTTGCAGTGCTTTTCATACTTGTGATGAAGCAAGTGGCACAAGTCGCCACTTGTGATTTGTTTTTCATTGCTCCTTGAATTGTCTACATCCTCCTTGCATTCTCTACACCGCCACATACCGCCCTTGGTCTTTTCCGGCGGATATGCGGAGTGGGCAAAACAGTTGCACACAATGCCGAGACAACACGTCACGACACTTTAGGCCACCGAAGCGATCCCTGCAGTGGACAGTCAACTCCTTCCTTTGTGGGAGGCATGTCGGAGCCTTACCACATATTGGAAGAAGCAAAAGCGCCCTCGGAAGCTTAAGGCTCGCATTGTCGACCTCACGGAGAAGGCTGCGGCATATGCTGCCCAGCACGCCGATTCCAACTGGATAGAGAAGTGTAATTCGGCAGCACGTCAGATGAGCTCGAAAGAGACATGACGCTTCTTTCGCAGTCTCATAGACCCCGCTCAAACGAGAGGGGAGACGCGACGACATCTCCGGCGGGCTTTGCACGGGTACCAAGGTACGACGGCTCAACTCGCGGACACCCTGTGCGACAGGCATCTCTGCCCCACAGCGACCCGGTTGGGCTTGAGTACGAGTACGCGGGCAACCCAAATCCAAAACATTGATGCTCCTTTTGAACAAGACCTTAAGGCGGCCTTAGCTAAAATGCGGAGAGGTACGGCTCCGGGCCGGGATCGCTTAACAGTCAAACTATTCGCGAACCTGCCAGATTCGGCCTACCTCCACCTGATAGAGTACATAAACCAGATTTTGGAGTGGCGTTCACTCTCACTCGGCTGGAAGACCTCCTTGGTCACTTTCATCCCCAAGCCAGGCAAGACGGTGAATGTCGATAACCAGAGGCTCATCTCACTGCCCTCGTGCGTCGGCAAGCTTATGGAGACGATGGTAAGGTATCGTCTCTCTCTACATACGGAGTCTGAGTACCTCTTTGCAGACGATATGTTTGGGTTCCGACCGCATATGTTTACACAGGACGTCCCCATCCAGTTACACCACGGCCTAATTTGACCCGCTGCCATGCTCCACAACGACATGGCCACCATTGCCCTCGGTCATAAAGGGGCCTTCGACAACGTCCGTACTGGCAGCATCCTGGCGAACTTGAGTACAACCGATTGTGAGCACGAGGCATTCGCCTATGTACGAGACTTTCTCTCGAAGTTTCAGGCCCTCCTCAAGATCGAGAATGACGAATACTGACCATACACAATGCGTACAAGGGGTACACCTCAATGGGCGGTCTTGTCATCGCTTCCTTTCACCATGATGCGGCTTCCACGCCAATTGCCCGGGTAGAAGGCATGCTTCCATCACGCTCTCTACGCGGATGATATAAAAATTTGGACTACGGATGGAAACCTCTGGAAAATGGAGGACCGCCTCCAGTGGGCCGCCACCATAGTCGATAGCTACGCTATCGACTGTGGTCTTTAATCTGCTCCCGTGAAATCGGAACTTCTGCACATCATAGCCAATCCTGAAGACAATACGAGTTTGCGAATCGCTCTGATGGGAGGTCCTCTCAGAGAGGTCGAGGGGCTCCGCTTACTGGGTCTGTTCATCCATAACAGACTCAGCCCGGAATCCTCTATGTCCAAGCTCAAGCGCGTAGGCAAACAAGTCGGACGCATGATTCATCGCGTTTCAAACAAACGCGGCAGGTTGCGGGGCAGGGACGCGCTTCGGCTTGGCCATGCCTTCGTGACTTGCAGGGTCATCTCATTTACTCCATTCCCTATCTTCGCACTACGAAACAACATTAGGCACGCATCGACGCCATCATTAGATATGCTAAGAAGCGAGCACTGGACCTCCTACTGGCCGCGTCTTAAGCTCCAGCTCCAACGACACTTCCTGGGCGTACGCGCTCAGCGTCGGCGCTCTTGGCGTACGGCGGAACGGGCGTCGAAAAGGGCATACATCTCCATGTCCGTGGGGCTGGCTCGCTCCCCCTCTCGAGTCGAGGGAAGGAATTTCAAGCCGTGAAGAAGAGTGGTTGGCGGGGGGGGGGCTGAAAGGACCAAATAAATCGCGGAGAAAAGTTCGGGGAACCCGAAAGGGGTTCTAGCCATGAAGTAAAGAGTCACCGAGACTCCCGCGGTCCTCCGATTGTTGTAAACCGGACCCGGCTTCAGACGCGTACACGAGCGCCTGTGCGCTGGCGCTGATATCTAGCACGGACAGATATCGGCGCCTCGCCGAGGTTCGCTGGCGTCCTGCAGTGCGCATGCGCAGACCGGTTCTGGCGTACGCTGAGAGCCCGATGCTGGGCGCGTACACCCAGGAAGGGCCCTTGGAGTTGGCACTTAACGCTAAGTTGGCGCTGAGGGTGCTCAGCTTCTACCAGGAGTTACGGGAGGTCCACCTCGTGAACCAGTACACGCGACTCTCGCAAACGGCTTCCGGGCGCCGGCTGCTAGACCGCCTGAACATCCAACACGAGTGCACTTCAGAGGATACGTGTCGGATTCCGGAGCTATGGCGTCAGAAGCTCTGGAACCTTCCTCTCCGGCGCAACATGGACACGCAGACGCACGAAAGCAGGCGAGAGGCGCGCGCTCGTGCCCTCGAACACTAACACGGACCCAACCAGGGTATATGCTACGCTGATGTGGCAGTGCCGTCACCCATTCGATTCAGTACGGCCGTCGTAGCTCACCAGGACCAACACGTTAACGGCCTCTCATATCCAAATTAGGCGCAGGCCGAGGGGATAGCCATTTTGCTGGCCGCCTCTGAGCCGTATTCGAAGGTAATCATCACAGATTCGCGTCGAGCCTGTGAACACTAACTGGCTTGCGAGGTTTCACCTTTAGCCTACGGTATTATGAACCTGGCAGTAAGAGAATCGGACACTTCGCCCAAACGCTTAGTTTGGACTCCGGACCATCAGGGCCTCAAAGGTAACGAGGCTGCGGACGCGGCCGTCCGAACGCATACCCGCCGGGCACCTCATTCAGGCTCGCCCGGCTCAGAGATCAGGCAACAGCCTGTGCGGTTTAGGGAGATTCTCGAATCCTATTGCGAACGGCATCGACTTTCCCCCGCGCCTGCTAAGGTCCTGAGTAGAGGCGCCTGCAGACCAACGCTTTGTTGTGTCCTGCCATAGGGAAACATTTTGATCCCAAAATTGATGGGCGCTGCGCTCACAGTGGGGAAGTGTTTGATTTACTTCCACATAGTCTGGGCCTGTCCGAAGAATCCTTCCCTTCTCCCAAACCCTTCTCTTTCCCGAGAGATATGGGAAGCAGCCCTGTTCAACTGCTCGGGGCTAGAGTTTCAAACGGCTCTAGTGAAACGGGTGCAAGTAGCGGCCTCGTCCGGCGGGGTCCCAGACTAAGGACTCCGCCTATGTAAAGGGCCATTTTGAAGCGAAAAGCTTCACTAGGCTAGTCAACACCGGAACTGGCGTATGCTCTGTGATCAGATTTAGCCACAGCTACGCGTGCGCAGAACCGAGTGACGTCGCAGAAGAGGCGCAGGCGGTCGGAGCGGCCGCCGCCGCAACCGTCGCCGCGACTCCGCCGCCTGACCTTTCGGCGCAGCCGCACGCTACTGCGCATGTGCGCCGCCTCCTCACCGCCGCTACTACTGCGCGCTCGCCTCCTCGCCACCGTGTGACCTTTCGCTGCAGCCGCAAGTTTACCACAGTTACTATGCATGCGGAAGGAGGGCTATATAACGCGCCTGCCTCCACCGTTATCGTGGTGCTCCCAGTGCATTGTGCTCGAACTGCGACAGCCATGACATCAAACAAAACATAACTGCAGCTTTTCGCTTGTATATCCAGGAGCTCTGGACCTCGGCATTAGTGCTTTCGCTCTAAAACTGCAGAGAGCGTCTCTAAATTGCCCGGTTTCTGGACGTCAAAGGACGCAACTGTTCTTGCAAGTGCCGCAAATGGTTTTTATGCGCCAATGTTTGTTGACTGCGCAATTTAAGGCTCTCGCAAGCAAAAAAGTTACTTTTGAGTGGCTTGCTCAAGGCACCTGGAAAATGGCTCTGCATTGGCCATCTCTTTCTCCTCCTCCTCGCTGCTATTGGGGGAGGCATGGAGGAAGGAAAGCTTAGGAGAAGCCCCTGGCTATCCAAGCTGCATGACAAAAATCCTCCCAAAATCGCGTGGTTCCATAAGGACTACTAGGAGCCTTTCGCCGATGGCGCAGCCAATATTGACGTTGGGCGCAGTGGCGTCGCCTGCTACATTGTCTGCTGATCATTCGCAAGCGCGCTGAAATGGCGATCAACAAGCGAGGAGCCTTCACATCTGGCTTAGAAAAATGTGTGTGACGGGCCACTCTTAAACTCTTTGCTTCATGTAAGGGGAAAGGTTATCCATAGGAGAGCGCCACGGTAACTCTTGTCATAGGAAAACTGTGTCCTTGAGCTGCGTGTGATTGAAAGGCCCGGTGTGGATTCCTGGCCAGAGCGGTGTGGCCGAAGGTAATGAAGTTTTGTTTCGACGCTGCCTTTTCAGCTGGGTACCGACATAGTTCCTCTAGCGGAGATGAAGCTGGTTGAAGAAACGATGGTAAGAATTGTGGCTCTCTTTCTCCCCGTTTAGTAGAGTGGTTTTCAGTTTTGATGAACTGAGTGTTGATAGATTAGCTGGTCTCAGGAAATTACATAGCGCACACGGCACAGGCCGCACATGAGCGTCGCATACATTGCCTGACCGCTCCAGCCCAGTTCCCAAGGGTGCACTTAGCACCATCACCATGTCTTGAACGTAGCGCGGAGCTTTTCGTAAAGGGTAGAGTTGCCAATGCTTTCGCAAGCAAGCATCTAAAATGATTTCTGGTGTGGTGCCTGAAGATTTAACGTCCGAAGCAAATCAGACTATAGGGGATACCGTAGGGGAGGGTTCTCGATAATTTCGACTAGCTGGGTTTCTTTAAAGTGCGCTTACATCGCACAGCACACAGGCCTCTAGAATTTCACCTCCATCGTAATGGGACCGACGCGGCTGGGATGGCACCCGCATCATTTGGGTCAGCAGCCAAGCACCATAACCACTGACCCACTGAGGTGGTTTAAATTTCCATGGCTTAAATACCTTCCACCCCCCCCTCCCCCGGGGGCACGTAACTAGTCGAAAAAGCCATATTTTGTGGAGCCACAGCACCATGAGAAATCGCGTTTTTGAAATTCTAAAAACTGATATGGCTATTACTAACCACCGGCTACAGCTCTCTAATTGCAACTAGGCGCCTAACTTAACTAGTTAAAAAGTTAACGATTAAAAATTAGTTAACCTGCTTACCTCTTAAAGGATACACCGGTTTTCTGGAGTCCACGAACACTGGTAATACACTGCCGCAAAATTCATATTTTTAATCGAAAAAGCATGTCTTTGAAGATTTTCGAAAGTGTTCACTGAAAAACTTTGCATGCTGAGCGCGAGGCCAGGATGGTAGCAGATGAGTCGCTTTGTTCTAGTTTTTCATAATAAAATAAACATGATGATTTCCTAATTATTTTTCGTCCTGCCCCACTCTGCCCAATGTTTCACTTTGCGTGCCTTGTTTTTGCAGGTTTGCGCAGGGCGTCCTGTGACCTCCACCAGAGTTGCCAGGCACGTGCTTGCGTATTTCTTGAAGGTCGTCGGCTGAGGAGTGGAGCTCACACCTCCATCGATAATTAAAGACTGCCTCCTCTATTTTCGAACGAGCGGCTGTGCCGGGCCAACAAAGATCTAGCGCGAGTTCGTTGGGTCGGAGACGATTTGTGCCCCGAATGCCAACATTAGACCGGTACAGAGGACGAAACATGGACGAATAAACAAGTATTACGTTCCCGCTTTGGGGATAAATAACTTTGGCATGCTTCTCGCGTAACAAGGCTTCTCTAACGAGAGAAAGAGGCGTAATTTAGGCTTCCTGGACTTAAGACGACGTTGAAGGGAGGCACCTAACTTTAATACTTGTTGGGGGGCTAGTTGGTGTATGTTTCCAGAAAAGGGTTGTAGCGCCGAAACAGAAAACACACAGCAAGCTAGACGGGACAGGCGCAACTTCCAACTAATTTATTCACCGCGAATGCGAATGAATATAAGACAAACAATCAATATAAGACAAAACAATAGCAAGAACCACACAACCCTCCCGCGCATGTGTGGTTCTTGCTATCCTTCTTGATTGTTTGTCTCATATTCATTCACATTCGCGGTGAATAAATCAGTTGGAAGTTGCGCCTGTCCCGTCTAGCTTGCTGTGTGTTGTCTGCTTCGGCGCTACAACCCTTTTCTGGAAACCTAACTTTAGAACAGACCTTGGCGATTCCTTTGTTGAGAAAGCGTTCAGAGCGACGAGAAGCTGCTTAAGAGCATTTGGTGTCGAGGATATGCCTCTAGTATAAGGAATACAGTAGGCTAACTTTGAAAATAAACCAAAGAAGATTTATAAGTCCGTATTTATTTTGAGTTTTTTTGAGCGCCTACGTGCGCTTGTTTTGCAATTTACACACATAGCTTCAGTTCTTCTGATCATTTGAGAGAAAAGTATGCACTCGTTGCAGTGTAGTAACAAGAAGTTCAGCAAGTACCTGAAACTTAAGTAGAACTTTTAAAAAACTGTGCTTTATTCAATGGGACTTTTTTCTGACAACAACTATCACAGAACGCAGTTAATAATTTGGTTCGAGTTACATAACCGGTTGCATAGCAAGCAGAGCTTGTTTGTACGTTCACACGTGTATGACATGAAACAATAGCAAGGCGACAGATGACAGTGAAATACTTCAAGAACACAGCTCCTAGTGCTTGAAACACATATCGGCCCTGTATATGTTCGCAGTGTTTCTCTGTCCACTGTCGCACTCTTGCTGTTTCGAATTATAACAGAGTGCTTTGCTTAAACTTATCTGACATGCGATTCAGGCTATTTATTCTCAAGATTGTTGTGGGAAACGGCGTTCTAGGTTGCCTGCTTGGTCCGGTTGAACCTCCACTTAACTGAAGGTTTCACTGCCTGTTGTCCCGGCTCTGCAGGCACGCCCAGCAACTCTTGCTGTTTACCGTTCTCACCCCCTGTGTTTGTAAAGTGCATGGTAGTAACGCTTAGGAATTTTGGGCTGGGCTGAACTTCATTACAGCATCTTTCGACGCCTTCCCATGGCTAATAATACCTTGAGTATTTGCTGACATAAAATACAGGTGCCTGCTTGACAATATAAAATGTTTCTGAGAAGCCGGCCACTAATGATTAAAAATGACTTTTTTTATTTAAAGATTCGCTTTCTGCGGCGTAGTAAATTAGTGTTGGCGGTCGAGAGAAAATAGGTCACTCTTGTTAACTGGTGATGCGATTAACTAAATTGTAATACCTTTTCAACTGTTTCTGATAGGCACCTGATTGCCATTAAAGACTCGTAGCTGGCCGTTCGCAGTAGCCATATCACTTTTAGGAATTTATAAACCACGATTGCCATCGACGATATGGCTCAACAAATTGCGTCTATATCTCGCGCCATTCGAAAACCGCGCTTCTGCGGGGCCGCAACGTCCTCTGCCCCGTCCGTGCTCAAACTGCGAAGTGGCGATCTGCGGGATGCACCACAGCGCGGGGCGACGTAGAGAATGTCATGTGGCACGTGCGCCAGGATTGATTGATTGTTTAAAAACATCTTCATTTGTTCAGTATTCTCAGAACGTGTGGGTGGGCCGCCTAGTCCGGTAGTCCATTGGCTGCTCCTGCTGCGCTGGCCCTCCCCACCAGCCAGTGCTGACGGTCAGGATCATCGCTGAGCAGAATAGCCTCCCACTGCTCCTCCGAGGGGTTGGGAATGGGGTCAACTAAGGGATTATATTGGCATACCCACACCATATCGTAGAGGTTAGCTACCTCTCCGCAGTGCCCACACTGCGGAGAGTATAGTGTAGGGTACCACTGGTGTAATTTAGTTGGTGTTGGGTATGTGTTGGTTTGTAGTCTCCTAAGGGTGTTCTCTTCTAACTTACTGAGGGATTTGTGGGGTGTTGGGTACTCCTTTCTGGCTGTTCTGTATGGCGCAAGATTTTCAGCATTCACTGCTAAACCTATTAGGTCGCGGCACCCTTCATGGTCATCAGGAGGAGACGCCCGGTATAGAAGAGCTGTGGCGAGGTTTGATGCTGCGCTCTCGGTAGGGTCGCGGTTTTCGAATGGCGTGAGAAAGGGCACAAATTTGTTGCGCCACATTGGCGAGGGTAATCGCGTTTTAAAAATTCTAAGAACTGATATGGCTGTTAGCAACGGTCCGCTACGAATCTCTAATTGCAATCAGACGGCTATTGGTAACTATAAGTTTTATATTTGGGTTTAGTTAATCACTTTAGTGAATAATATGATTCGCCTTTCTAACGTCCGCTAACACTGATATTAGTTTGCTGCGAAATCATTCTCTTTCACTGAAGCAAACTTTTTTTAAAAATTAGTGGTGGGCTTCCCACATGGACCCGGTGCAGCAAACCTCTTCTACATAATAATCGCACTCAGAATAAAGAAAATGAAATTGTACTGCACTTAACTGCTAATGAGGCTCTTGCGACGATCAGAGGGAAGAAATAAAGTAGGTGAAAAATATTACATACTTGGTGCAAACTGCGAATTAAATGATCACAATTCGAACTTCGAGACCTTGTTTTGAATATACATAAAACACGTATGAAATGGGCCAAACCTATGCTATCATCTTCTGGCTCGGAACCATATTATTTATAGGGTATGCATTTCACTGCAGCATGTGAACGCCTCCCTTGAAGGTTAAAACCAAGCGCTAACATTTTAAAGGACATCCGATCTACTCTTTACGTCTGGCCATTGATCTGCGTTAGAGGCTGAAGCTTTAAACGAGAGCGTTGCCTTGCTTTTTATGCTAAACTTAGAAAAACATCCTGCGCGACAACAAGGCAAGCCTCCAAGCAAACTGTTGACATTACCTATTGTTGCTTACACCACTACGCGTGAAACCGATTGTCTTAGCAGAACTTTATGTAAAACAGGACCGCCGAATAGGCTTCTACTGTGCTCTGCTACAGCGAAACTAACGTCGTCAAAAGGGAGCTTCTGAAGATTTCGTAGGTGTAACAGATAGGTCGCTCGGACCACCGTCAGGTGTTGTTTTAGAAATCCTGCACCCCCCCCCCCCCCCCCAAAAAAAAGTATAACCTTCACCGAAAACTGCTAATTAGAAGTGAGAAGCATGAAGAGGCGCTGGATCGGATCAAAAGATTGAAAGTCTTGTTTCATTGCTTAATCTAGTCATTTTCTCGCACTTCAAAACTAACCCTTATACGGTACATACTGAGGTTCACAAAAGCGCATGAGCGATCATTATTCCATCACTCGTCATCACACCGCAAAAATGTTAAAGTTAGCTTCGTTAACATCCAATATATCGTCGATTTAAAATGATGCTCTTCCTCTCGCCCTCAGCTGATGCACCCGTCCGCGCCCCAACCCGCCCACGCTCCCTGGACCTGCCCGATGACGTCAGTGGGCTCGGCCAGACTGCCCACTGACGTCATCGGGCTCGGGAACGTGCAGCGAGGTGGCACCATAATTGGTTTCGAGCTACTGCGAACAGTGATTTTTTAAAAATGATCTCTAAATGTTAGAATCCTCGCACAGGTTTTAAATTTGACTTGAATTCAAAAAATGACCACCTCTACAGATCTTTTCAGCTAAAATATGTCCATCGAAATCATTGCAAGGTCCATTTAAGACGCTTGGGTGCTATCGACCGTTGTAAAATGGCGCTCAGTGCCGTGTATCTGTGAATGTTCGTGAGATGAAGGTAAAATCAGTGACGAAAACATCGCAGTTATGCTGTGTGGCGCTGAACTACTCGCTTAATTCAGCCTCAGTGTTGAGAAGCGGCAATCAGCAACGAAACATTGGGCTCATTTGCTCCGTGCGAGAAGCCCATTGAGATGCATGGATCAAACAGCCTAGATGAGCTATTCTGCCGTTTCATCGCAGCTTAGCCAACTCTGAGTCGTTGTTGCCAGTAAAGCGGTCTGAAGAATTCAGGTATTCGAACCTCGTCCATGTAATTCCGCTTTCCTGTACTTTAAGTGGTTTTTCTACAAAAATTGTACTCAGTATTCTTACCAACCAAGTCTGCGCGGAAACGAGATTAAGAGCGTACGGAAATGGAGACGGCCGAATGCATTCTTTCCAGTACAAAACTTTACATGACGTAGGAAAGAACACGCAAGACAAACGCTGAGCATACGGGTACTGCGCAGCGTGAAGAAGCACAATAGTAGATAAATCTTCGAGGCCCTAAACATAATGAATTAAGTAGAAAAATATGTTAGCACTGCCTTTGTATTTTTAGCATCCAAAAGGTCACCTTTCGCAAAGAACATAATCATACGTGCGCCTAACGATTCTGTCAGTTTGTATTGGTCTTTTTTTTCTTTGTTTTTTTTTTGGGGGGGGGAGGCGAAATTATGGGGACAGCGGATATCTGGCAGTATCAGTCTCCTTGCTTATGCTTATATTTGTGGTTCAAGATAATAAATCGTCACTTTGCTATGTCGCTTATAATTTTGCGCTAAAAAATGCAGTAGTCCGTTTTTATACTTTAGCAAGTAAACAGTAAGCAGACGAAGAGCGACAGCGCTATGCTTTCAACAGGGTGATGCTGCATACTCCGAAGTCACAGGAAGAAGGTAATAAACTCATAATCGCCCTTCTTCAAAGAACAATATGAAAAATATGGCCCTGCATAAACTGATACTCAGAACCCACACAAACAGGACTGTTTAACCGTATTGTTACGCCCATGACGAGGCGATGTCTATTCTATTTGGTCGGCATCGCTGACTACGCTCAATATAAGGAGGACGAGGTGTATGTGTGTCTCTTGCTGGGAAAGTGGACCCAGCTGGTTGTCGGTCGCCCGTCGTGGTCTTAACACACCCCCTGGTCGTAACAGTATTATTCCTGACGCGTCTCCTATAATTCCTCATGCATACTCACAGAGGAATATCACGCTCATACATTATTGTAGAAACAGCCTTTTCAAAATGTCAGCTGCCAGGTTGACTGCTGGAAGGCAACTCTTACAAAAGTTAAGCCTATCTCCGAAACAGTAAGAAATTTTTATGCCTACTGCTGTCATGAAAGGTGAATGAACAAGCCCGAACATTGCTCTTGTAAGACGAAGATTTTTTTCAGAGAATCTGGGGAAACGAGGGCAGCGGCGAAAGCTTTCGTAGGAGAGCCATCCAAATTCGGTCTAGCGTTGAGCGATAGTACTGTGGCTGGCGCGTACGTCCGTCTTCAGCTATGCTATGCACTATTGATATACTGTATGGGCCCGAACATCTATGCGGAGTGTTATTGTTCCCAGGCATAACAAAAATTGGATATTTCACTGAAGTTTTACTAGGAACTGAAGAATATACAGTGACTGCTTTCAAGCGCTCGCTTGCTGGGTTTCGCGTGGCTGCAGTAGTAGTAGTGCTTTACCGATGGGTGGTTGCCAGTGGCGATACCTCAAGGGTGGTTACCATGGAAGTATACGATTTTAGGTAGGAACCTGGTTGCATCTAGAGATTTGTAGCTGATCATTGATCATATCTGTTTTAGAGCGCAGCTCTTTGGCGTCCGTTCCTGGGTTTCGCGTCGTCGTCGGCGTCGGCGTTGTCGTCGGCCTCGTAACCAGCTCCGCCCCCCTTTCATCCCCGCAGCGCTATCGGCGTCAGCGGCATCAGTCAGTCGCTGCTATCTCTTCCCTCCTCCCTTTATCGTGTTGTCCGCTTGCTGCGCGCGCTTCTGCCCCCATCGTTTGCCGCTGGGTGTACACGCCGCCCCCCTCCCCCCTATTCCTGCGAGTCTCCGGTTGTCAAAGCGCCGGCTCGAACTTAATTCCTTTCTTCGCTCCTCCTCCAATGCAACCCCTGTGCGGTGGCAATCAGAGAGCCAGATCGGTGGCGGCGGATCTGTATATGTGCACCGCCCGAGCCGAAATTGCGAATACGTGTGAAAAAAAAAAAAAATTCTGTGATAGCGCATACATGTGTTGCTCGATTTCTTTGCCTCAATCTATCGAAAAGGTGAAACAGCTTATTTGCTGCGCTCAAATTTCGCATTAGGAAGTAACGTAATCGTCGGTAATTTTTTAGAATTTCGCAAATCACGCGGCACGTTCACTAACAGGCGCTGCTTTGCGCGCAACGCCGGAGTCCGGTTTTCCAATTCCTCGAGAGAGGGTCAACATTTGTTGAGCCATGGCGCCGATAGTACTTACGTGGCCTAAATGGCAAAAGCTGATGCGGCTATTACTTATGGTCAACTGTAGGTCTCGAATTTCAACCAAATACCTATCTGTCATGGTTAAGATGTTGTCAAGCTGCGCAGGTAATTGGCCCAGTATTGGAAAATGCATTGACAAAGGTTGGTCATACAAAAGAACAGAGTGAAACCAGCCATTTATAATATTGGGCAGATTACCTGTGCTGCTTCAGTTAGTTATTTGAATCTTATTAACCAACCAGCTGGTTAACATGGTTCATCTCTATTTTGACATCCGCCAACACTGGTATTTCTACAACGGAAAAGACGTGCTTTTATTTCAAAAGCCTATTTAAAAAAAAAATTGGCGGCCAGCATCCCTTAAAAACCTGGTATACTTCGCATATAATCACAATTATAATAAAAAGCACGCCATAGCCAGTGCATGTAGGGCGGTGCGAAGAAATGCTAACCGTATTCGCTCGAATCACCTTCAGACCACTCTGACATTACCATAGGTAATGAAACCTGCGCTCGCCATCTTGATCCGGAGAGCAAGCTTGTGTCGACAGCATGGATGTTTACCGTTGTAAGAAGCTTGAACAAAAGAGAAATGGCCAGGAAGTGTAGGCGAGAAAATGTTGGCGACTTGGTTGGGCAAAAAGCGGTCAAATTTCGAATGCTCTTCTCGAGCAGAAAAATTCTGTTGCCGCTGAGTGGTACCAAAGAAGTAGGGCTAAGAAAGGTTTCCGGCAAGGTCCAAGAACTACGGTAAAGGCCACGCCTGCGGGAGATGATTCTACAGCAAGCCTTTGCAGCAACTCACAAGGCGAGCATCATCGATCGTTGAGTTCTTCGAGTTCACGGAGGCTAATCCCGACTTCACAGCACTAATCTGGCAGTGGCAGAGAGCGGTTATTTCATGCTTCGCGAAATTGAAAGTCCCATGCCGACTTGGCACAAAGAAGTTATTCGTATCGAAAACAATCAAATTCTGGCATTAAAAAAGAATCTGTGGAGGGAGGGTTTCTGAAAGAAACAACAGATAACATCAATAAGAAAATTTTTACGATATGCATTCCTCTTTTCCTGCTTTTTTTAGAGCGCAGCTCTTAGGCGGCCGTTTCTGCGTTTCGCGGCGTCGCCGTTGTCCGTTGTAACCAGCAGTGAACATTCTTTAAGCTGCGAAAGCAATGGCGCTAGCGGAAGCTTGGAAAGGGGAAAGTAAAAACGCAACCTCCTCCCCTCCTTAGCAACCGGCGCGCCAGTGGGGAGCGCAGCTGTGCATGGAAACCGTGACGTCACACAGTAGCGGTAGAAAGAGCGCGCGCGCGTCGGTGGTGGCAGCTACACTGCCGCTCCTTCGCCGGACGTCTCGTTGCAGTCGAGTGAGTGAGACGCATGGCTCTGAAGCGGTCGAGTGATTCCGCGCCAAGCGGTTTGGGGAAGCGTCAGTGGGTTGACCACAAGGCTTTCGCCAAGCACACTTCATAATTTCCAGTCTCTTCGGTATTTTTTAAGGCGGAAGCCTTTAATGCCTCATCGTTGTAAGCAGGAGCTGTCGCCAGAAATGTCACGCTTTTCAATTGGTCGAAACGGTCGTGACGTCACAGTGCGCGAATTTCAAACGGGGCCAATTCTACTTTGGCTACTAACCATGCAACCCATTAAAGGAGTCGTATAGTGATGCTCTAAAGTAAGTTTGACTGAGTTTAGCTAATTGCTTACTTATCCAATTAGTCTAATTAACCTTTCTAGTCAGACCAGATAAATAAATAAAACCAGTAAGACATTGGCCGAGCTTGGGAATCGAACCCCGGTCTCCGGAGTGCGAGTCGAGCACGCTACCACTTCGCCATGCCAGCTTTTTTTTTTCTTTTTTGCCTGGCTTTGGCTCATGACATTGCACAACAAAAATACACATAACGCTATATACATACGGCACTGTCGTGGTCAGCCAGCACGAGACTGGCTTCGTCAGCTTAAACTCCGCCATGCCAGCTCGATGGTTTGGAATGAACAAAGGTGCGTCTAGTGAATACTGTGTCTTCGTTCACTCCCATCTTCCTCCCTTTCCGTTACGGCGAGGTTGCGGTGTCCACCGAGATATGCGAGACAGATACATTTCCTTTCCTCAAAAACCAATTTACCGATGAGCGAGGCGTATTTGTCCGCGTTTCAGATTGGTCCAAATTGTCGTGACGTCACCGAGCGAATTTTGACGGGTGTCCACCGAAATATGTGAGACAGTTACTGCGCAATTTTCTTTCCTCAAATACAATTTTCGACTAGTGTCTACTGAGATATGTGAGACAGTTAATGCGTAATTTCCTTTCCTCAAATACAATTTTCATTTTCTTCATTGCGGCCCCTCTTTCTTCTTTCACTCCCACTTCCTCCCTTCCTCTACGGTGCGGTTCGGGTGTCCACCGAGATGACAGAGAATTACAGCACCATTTCCTTTCCTTAAAAAGCGTTGCGTTCAAAGGGCTACGCATCGCGCCGAACGGGTGGTGGCGTTCCTTGGACTCCGTGGCAGCGCTACAACACGCTGTCGCGTTCCACTCCTAAAGGCGAAGCTTAAGCGCCATTAATTGGCAGTTAATTAATGCACCAACAAAATGTGCAGTGAACAATCGCGTAGCAGAATGCAGCACTCAGGCTTTCGCCTTTCACCACTTTAGCCGCTAAAGTTCCTCGTAATTTTTTGAGGAAAGGAAATGCGCAGTATCTGTCTGCCCCAGCTGCGAAACCAATAGAGCGGGGGCATGGAAAGCAGAAGGTAAAATTTGTAAATTGGTTTTTGAGGAAAGGAAATCAGCAGTATCTGTCTGACATCTTGGTGGACACCTGAACCAGAGGGAAGGCGCATAACTGCCGTCTTGGAACAGTGGACACCTCAATCGTGCTTTAAGCTACACGGCGGTAGTGACAGATGTGCGCTGCATGCTTTGACATTGACAACGTTGTGCCAGAAACCAACACCACCTAGACGAAAGTTCGTCTAGGTGGTGGTGCAGAAACGCTGCCACCTGCCAGGGTGGCAGGGTGGGTGGGGACTTTAATGTAGATATAAAGACAAGCGGGAATTTCTTGCATCCCGTTCCTCTCGCTCATAACGGCTCCCAAAGCTGTGACAACCTCGCGAAATACTTGCGCAGACCTCGTCTTTGAGAACCATGCATTGGTGGAGCAAGTCGATCGTATATCCATCTATTTTTCCACCTACAAAGCTTCCTTCATGACAATCAAGAACTCTTGGTGGAGTGTTTCTTGATGAAGGAATATGTGTCAAAAATAACAAGTTGTCTGTAATTGTGCATACATGTCTTGCTCGAATTCTTTGCGTCAATCTATCGAAAAGCTGAAACAGCTGATGAGGTGCGGTCACATTTCGCATTAGGAATTAACGTAACCGTCGGCAATTTTTTTACAATATATCTCAAAACATATGTACCACCGTTCATATTCCTCACTGTAGATACGAGCTTAGAGCGGAAAGTAACATTTAAAAGGCCAAGAAAGTAAGATGTGTTGAAGGTGACGTACAAACTTATGCTCCTAGAGTAATAGCTATTGCATGCTAATTAACGCTTCCGATTCATACTGGACCGTCTACACGAGTGATGAGTACGTGGAGCAGCAGCAGCAAGACGAAAATTAATTGGATTCATCACTGAGTTTTAATGTGGCGCCTTATTTTCCGTAAAAATTTCTTTTTCAAGCTTTCTGCTCGTTTTTCACAATCATAAAAAAATATCGTCACAGGATTTGTTGCAAGATTTGTGGTCCCAGAAACAACAGTTCATAAAATGAATACCGGACTGGATACGTAGTACGACGTTTTTCTTTTAATCCCCCACTTCACGGTAACTGGTAACATTGTTCGAAGAGAGAGAGAGAGAAAACTTTATTACAACAGGAATTCGGGGCACGCCCCAGGGTCCCCGCACGACCCCACTCCACTCAAGTGTTTATGTTCCTGAGGTCCATAACACTGGCAGCCCGGCCGGTGGCGATGGTCTGTACGGCCGGGTGCTCCGAGCGCAGCAGGGTCTCCCAGTCCTCCCAGGTCTTCAGTTTCTCTAGGTCCCGCGGTGGAGGGTCCGCCGGGCAGAGGGAAAGGATGTGGAGGGAAGAAGCGGAGGGTTCTGGGCATAGGGCTCATGCCGGATTGGTTTGGTTTATGGGGTTTAACGTCCCAAAGCGACTAAGGCTATGAGAGACGCCGTAGTGGAGGGCTCCGGAAATTTCGACCACCTGGGGTTCTTTAACGTGCACTGACATCGCACAGTACACGGGCCTCTAGAATTTCTCCTCCAAAGAAATTCAACCGCCGCGGCCGGGATCGAACCCACGTCTTTCGGGTCAGCAGCCGAGCACCATAACCACTGAGCCACCGCGGCGGCCGGAGTAGGGAAGGAGGGATGATAGTGGGCTAGGGTAAGGGGCGCGGGGAGAGTGTGTGTCTGTAATCTGCACCAGAGTGTTGCGTGTCTGTTATCTAGGGAGGGGTGGGGCGGAGGGTAGAGCTGGCGTGAGGCTCTGTATACCTGGGTCAGCTCACTGAATGAGTGCATGCGCTCCTTCGTGAATCCCGCATCCGAGGCCACCTGAGCCCGGTTTAAAGAACCTCGGGCTAAAAGGTTGGCGGCCTCGTTATTCGAAACACTTCGACGTTCTGCGAGACTCTTCGGAGTTGCTTTGGCTGGGGAACAACTTTTGCTGTCACTGCCTTGCTCCACTAAAAACTGAAAAGTGTAGGCAAGAAAGAAGCCTTACTGTCAAAGTTTCTTTCGGTCAACGCGCTGTAGATGTAGGCGTAGCACAAAGATTCGTGTTTCGATATCTCTTTTTGTTGTTACAAAACAACGGGATTTCTAATCTAGATGACCGACTGACTTTAGGCAAAATGAGCGAGGAAAACTGCGACTCTTATTTACATCTAAATCGTTTGGATGATTCTCGATCCGTGTGAACGCTGCAATGGCGAGGAAATGGTAGTGCAGATATTTAGCAACTGTCCTCGCTTTGGCAACGAACAAGCGTCTAATTCGGACAGACAACAGCGCCTCTTGTATGCAAGTCATTTAACAGAAAGAAACACTCTGTTACCGTGGCTTCATCCTTCAGAATAGATCTGAAGTGAGCGTTTGGCAGCATTAGTCCCGAAGAGATACTCAAGAACTCGCCTCAACAGACTGCGAAAGAAAGACCCTCGCGTTCGTGAAGGCATTCCTAACGGGCCGAACAGCCACCATCGGAAATAATAAAATCCCATCAGAAACGAGAAAGATCCCTTACCAGGGCACATCCCAATGGTCAATTGCCTCTCCACTACTCTAACATCGCCATGATAGGGGTAGCGTGAAGACTCAGGAATGTACAAAGCAAAAAGCACGCAATCTATGAAATGATATAAGGAGTGGAGCAAGCAGAGTTCTACCGCTGAAAAAGAACAGCAGCTACAACTAGCTGCGCACGAAATATGAAAACTCGCCCGCTCTAGGGGTATGCTATGTTCATCGCAGAAGTCGCAATACATTGTACTACCCTCCCCCAGATACAAACCAGCGGACATTGACATCTGATGGATGGCCACCCGATCCGGCAGACAAAACGAGACCACTGCGCCTGTTGTTACAAACAGGAGGAAAACGCGCGGCACAATAAAAACTCCCACCAATGTAAGAAAAAAAGTCTGCAGAATGATAGGCAGGACAACTCACTAATCAAGGAACAAGTCGTTATGCGGATAGTGACAGCGCTCTCACCTACGGTCTCTCATACTAGAAATCGACCAAGACGGAGAGGAACGAAATGAACGCACTGATTATAAAGGCGTATAAACTGGCGCTAGGATTACCCTCATATGCCTCAAACAGGAAGTTTAACGATCTGAGAATCCACTGCACCTGCGCAGAGCATTGCGAAGCTATCTATGCTCGGCTCCCACATCAGAAGACTTAAACAGACAAGGACGGACCGCACTCCCCTCGATAAACTCGGGCATCCCAACATAGATCACACCACAGATCAGAGACACTTCCGTGGTTACACCGATGCTGAGGAATATGGACCCGGCCAACCGCGACAGCAGAAGGAATGGCAGGGCCAAAAACCCTGGACAAACACCTCAAAAGAAAACATTTTGTGTTGTACGACGACGCATTGAGGTACAAGGGTAGAGAGGCGACCGCAGCCGCGCTCACCGATTCACAGGGCAAGCCAATATACGGAACAACTATACCAACTAAATGGATCCGGACGGCACAAGATGTGGTAATAGCCCTGGCAACCTTGGAAGCCAACAGGAAAAGAAAAGACAGACGATAGTCTCACACTCACAATCTGGCTGTCGATCTTTCAAAAACAATAGTGTCAGCCTTATAGAAAACAAGGTCCTGACCGGTCGATTGGAAGGAACTGACCTAGATAGGAAACCCACTATCGTTTGGGTCTCCGACGCTGGATAGAATGCAACACTGGGGCAGACGCCGTCTTGCGACGTTTCTCTTGCCGGAGAGGGGGGGGGGGGACACCGGTAGAGCCCTTCACAACACCAGAAACATGCCGGCAAACGAACCGGGCGTGTAGGGAGAGCCGGAGGAAGTACGCACTCCCACATCACGGCCTGAGCCGAGAGCACGCCGCAACATTTAGCCGCCTACAAACCAACACGTATCCGAAAAGAACACAATGCCGCAATATATGGCCCGCACGATACAACAGCGAATTTGTGTTGTGCGGAGACACCGCTACGTGATACCACACAACATCGGGATGCAGGTATAGCCCCCTAATGCCTGAAATACACAGTCCTAGTCTTGAGCAGTGGAAGGGCTTTGTAGCCAACTGGGACTCGCAGCGTCATCTTTCGCTGGCACAGCAAGTCAGAGTCGCAGCTTAGGCCAATGGAGTCCTGGATCAAGGAATGTCGACCTCTATTTCTTCTTTCACTCCCGCCTTCCTCCCTTCAATACGTCGCGGTTCGGGTGCCCATCCAGATGTGAGACAATTACTAAGCCATTTTCTTTCCTGAAAAAACAATTTCGAATTTCCTATCACTAGTTCCTTACGAACGTCTTCTTAACCCCCATTTCTGTTGATAATGTTTATCAATCAGACAATCAATCTGTCAACCTTCGTCAGCTAGGAACGCCATCAAGCCGCACTCCAAATAGTTGAGCCACTGGCCTGAGGTCCTGTCTTTAGACAAGTTATGGGCATAGTTTGGTTAAGAGATCGCAATGAACAGCATGCACGCGTTTCGTTATCATAAAAAATCAAACTGATTCGTCTTGTTTTCATTCCCGAGTAGGGTAGTCAACCGGGCGTTGCCGGGTTAACATCACCGCCTTTTCTTTATACCGTCTATATCTGTCGATGAGAACTCAGTGCCTTGTTTGCTTTTCGTTCTCGCTAGAGTGAGCAGTCGCTGAGGTTAATGGCATCGGCCACAGCGGCACACTCTTCCGTGTCTCTCAGTCTGTCTGAGAAACAGCTGACAGCCCTACAGCATCACGCCATGCATTGTCAGGTCATGAACTAAGCAGCGTTCCGTTACGAGCCCAGAAGTGCTGCCACTTGTCGACGATACGAAAACAGCGGAAGCGTGCTGTTTTTGCGGCTGTCGAACGGGTGGTATAAAATGTCCGATTTAAAGAACGACTTCCGACACCTTCAGCACTCGCTGGGCATCGCACAGAAAGCTGGTAATATGATTGTTCGAAACAACATTTCTAACCAGGCCAGTGCGAAGGAAAGAGCGAAACATAGTCCATCGTTGCTTTTACGCAAAATAAGCGCACAGAGCCCGGCTGGTGGAGCTTTGTGCGCTTTTTTCCCATCAGAACGCATAACTGATGATGCAGAAGGGGAAATATCGGAAAACTTTTTTATTCCTAGCGGTTTCTTCGGATTTCTGCTTTTAACGAAAATCATGGACAACCAGGCAAAAGATGCGTTCGATACCTTCAACTGCAGAACACAGACTGAAGATACGATACAACTGCATGAACGTTCCCACAGCTTTATAAAAGAATTTAGCACGCCCCGTAAATACTTCATTAAGTTTGCATTCATGAAATTACAGTTAATTACCAAGCTGCATAGAATAATGAAGTAATCAACAGACCACAGCCTGGCTAAGCCGTTCTTAGAAATGGGGGGAAGTCACGTGGACACAGGCTTCAACAAAGTTATTTGATGACGCGTTCGCATCGGATATGCGCACTGTACACAGAACCTCTTACGCATAAAAGAAAACAAAATCATGGGTGTAGTACGCATACAACACGTTATACAAAATGCTACATCTTATTTTCCCAATTACAATTTTCGAAAATGTAGAGAGAGAGCAACAGAGAGAACAAACATTTAATGTCCAACAGAGAAGGAGCGCGCCCTAACATCCTTGGCCGCAGGCCGAGGATTTCAGGGGGAGACACCGCCTTGGCTGCTGGCAGGAAAGTGTTGTTCCTCGGCGGTCTCCTCAGCCAGTCTGGCGAGTTTCCACTGGGTCTCGGGGTCCGAGCTGCGCAGCAGGGCTTCCCAGGCTACTTCACTATCGATATTCAGTGCCCTCCCCGGGGAAAAAGAGCATTTCCAGACATGTGGTCGAGGGACCCCCTTTCGCCGCAGTGTTGGCACTGAGCCGATCTTAATTCAGGGAACATTGCGTTCACGAGAACTGGATTCGGATATGCATAGGTTTGGAGACGCATTCAAGCTATCACCTGTTTGCTATCTAACAACGCGTCTGGCAGTGGCTCCAGCCTGTGCTCTAATCTGTAGTGTTGTGCAATCTCCTCGAATTTTACCATGCGCTCTCCGCTCCCTTGATCGAGGGGTCCCGAACCAGTGCGGCGGTAAATACCTCGGGCTAGCTCCTGTACTGCCTTCGTTGCCAGGGACGGCGGCATGTGCCGGCGTCCAGATTAACCTGAATGCTTTCTCAACGCTCCGTTATGATAGAATTATCGCCGCAGAGGGCGAAATCATGCCCTTACCGAAATTTAGGACGACATTGTTGCTATCGATGATTATGAATGTTGCTTCCGCGATGATGATGATGATGTCCTCAGGCTTAACTTCCGTGCTAACGCAAGCCAGCGCTATTGAAACTTCTTTTGCCTCTTCGGCCGCTTTGGTTCCGATTGTTGCGGCCATAACCGTGTATCCCTTGCTCGTCCACTACCACGGCGAAGGCTGGAAGAAAAGACTCTGATGAGGCTAGTGCAGGCCTTTGTATTCAGCGGGATCGCATACGCGACGCCGTATTTGGACCAAAAGATGGCTGAAAAAGCCAAGATAGATGCGCTGATACGTAGATGCGCAAAGCGAGCGCTAGGACTACCTGGGTGTACGTCCACCGAGAGACTCTTGTCGCTCGGTGTGCACAACACTTGGTCAGAAATGGCAGGAGCGGTGCGTGTAGCTCAGATACCGAGGCTCAGCGGTACAAAAACTGGCCGAGCGCTACACGACGGGGCTGGGATAGCACCCAGTGGGGGATCTCCCCCAAAGGTTGAGTTGGACCAAAATGTCAGAGAGAAGTTGGTAATACCACCGTTACCGAGGAATATGCATCCTGAACGCAATGCAGTTAGGAGAAAAAAAGAGCGGAGGGTATTGGCCGACGCTATAGTAGCATGCAGCACAAACTGGTTGCGTACACAGACGCGGCGTGCGGGTTAGACCGTAAGGCGAAAATATATGGAGGGAACATTTCATACGGTTTTGCAACGAACGCACTTTACAGCCTAGCTTGTTGCTAGGCCAAAAGAGATTTGTTGAATTTTCTTCTGTTTGCTCATTCTTAAAAGAAGCGAAATTTCTGAATAAATTGTATGATTTCACAACTATTTTAGCTGCGGTTCACAAAAACAGATGTACAGCCTTTGTCAAAAGTTTAGAGCCCAGGGGGTTTGCTTCAAAGCACTATTGTGGCGTTCCTGTAGCACTTGTGGAAGTCCTACGCATCGGAGGGAGCAGGACCAAAAATCTTCTTACCTTCAGGAGATTTGGGACGCTGAAGTCGCATTACGAGCAAAGCAATGCAGCCCAGAAGCAAACCCCCTGGGCTCTAAACTTTTGACAAAGACTGTACATCAGACCAGGAGAACTCAGCTTTCGGACAGTTTTTCAATTTCTTCAAAAACAGCGTTAACTTCATGCAAATAAGAATGGAATAAGTAAGTTACAACTAGCAGTTGACCGCGTCGCTCATCGCCCTTATGATTGAGCGAGAAGAGATTTTTGTTGTTGTCGGCCTTCTGCTCCTCTGCTCAGAAGTTAACGTTCATTCGAGCGTCCATTCGAAGTGTCCGGTAGTTCCTGTGCTGGCCACGCGCCAGTGACGCTTTCCTGCACTCTCGCCATACCCACCGGCTTCAACGGTAATCTTTCCCTTCCTCCTTCCACTGTACCCACCTCTGTGTGGTTCCCGTGGCAACCACTCTTCGATGGAGGACTCTTCCCCTCTCCCAATTCCCCTCATTCTTACAGATTGGCCCTCCTCCACCTGCTTCCCCGGTAACCACCCTTCGGTTGGGGAGCTGTGCTGCTCTCCCCATACACTCCTTCTTGCACAGTAACTGCACTCCGGTTGCGCATTCGTCCTTTCTCTTCATTACCACCTAGGTACCCGGGTTGCTCAAACTTCTCTGGCCACAGGATCTCCTTTTCAATGATATATCAAGGCTCTTAAGGTGCCGCCGATGCTATCAAGGCTCTCAGAGAGTAGAATGATACATTCAAAGCGATAGCGTTAATGGCACCGAGTAATACTTGTTGAGGGGCTAGTGGGTGCATGTTTCCGGAAAAGGGTTGTAGCGCCGAAACAGACAACATACATTGCACACAACATAGCGCTTGTCCCGTCTAGCTTTCTGTGTGTGGTCTGTTTCGGCGCAACAACCCTTTTCCGGAAGCGTTAAGGGCCCCGTGTCGCAGAAAAGCCGATGTCGTCGTCGGCCGTGAGCGAAAAAACTCTGTAGCATTAATAAATAAAACTGAGTAGGAAATGGGTCGAGTTGGGGAACCAGGGCCTCCGGAATGCGAGACGGGCACGCTAACCACTCCGCCACGCCAGCTTTTTTTCTTCAACATGGTATTTATTACAGTGATGTAATGTTCTATGTACATGAACTATATATAAGCCATTATGAAAACAGTGTTAAACAATAAATATTGAAAAGACCATGCACTAGAAAAGGGGCAATGCAGAGCACATCACTAATAGTGAGTGCCACTCCGGCTCAGTGGTTTGGAATGAACAAAGGCGCGTGTAGTGGATACGGTGTTGTCTTAGAAGACTGTTTTAGAGACATCTACTGTGGTGTATATTAGTAGTTATGAGCATGGAAATTACAAAAGTCGCAGTTAAGCGCGGGTAGCAAAGTACATTTCCGATCCTTTCCCCTTCACTTGGCGCGCTTGTAGCGCCATCAGGCGGCACCCACTAAAACCACTCCCTCCTCCTCCTCCTCCTCCTCGCAATGTACGCCACTGCTCCAAGAGATAGCGCGCGACGGCAGCGCCTCCCGCTCGTCTCGTTAGGGCGCAGTGGAGCCGTGCGGGGACGCAGGAATCACGCGGTGAGCGGCGAACAACGCAGCGCACATCCAAGGCGCGTTCACCACGAAGCTTGCGGCTTGCTGCCCGTACGTTCGGCGCGGAAGCTATGATGGCGTTCGTGGCATAGGGTTTGTCGAGAACGATGTGCCTACGAACTATGACCGCAACTTGAGTTTAGGTGAGAAGTGAGTAAGAAAAGGAATGAGAAGAGGAAAAAGGAGGAAAAGGTGCTATCTCGTCTACTCTTTAGCCGAAGCATAAGCGTCCGCCCAATTTTTTCTAACCTGTACGGATATTTTGAACTCCGCGGCTATCATCACTGCCCGACTATACTGCTCAAAAGCAAACCAGTGGCCTGAGAAGTTTTGAATGACCCTGTAAATGACAGTTTCAGCGTCAAGACCGACACATTATAAGTACTCAGAGACACTAAATGAGTACTCACTCCACAATGATCGTTCGAAGTTTTTTTCTGCACTTACGCTAACAGAATGGAACTGCCTGGGGTATTCCATTTCTAGCAGCCGATCACTAGACATTTTAGCAAAAGTAGTACAGGATCATCAACCCTCAAAACTGCGGATTCCGAGTGTCAACTTGCTTCAGTAGCTTTATTGCCATATTCCTTTCAAATGATGCTAATCTAACCATATCGAATGTGCTTGTGTTTTGAGATAAATGATGTCCGCTCTCTATTAGCACGCTAAAAATGGTTAGTTAAGTGCCTCACTATACTCGGTTGATATTACCTTTTTGTTCATTTTTGATGTACATTTCTTGTATAGGTAATTTTTCAACGCTATGGGGCTATTCTAGCTTGGTGTGCTTTGTGCCAAACGACATCTTCTTAAATCCCTAGTGAATTGAGAGTGGGTCTATATAAATAAAGTAAATCAGTACTAAGGCGTGACCGTACGTTGCGTGCAGCGTAGGCACAGTGTACAAAATCGCCGTGTCGTGCGGAAAAGTGTACTTGGGCCAGTGTGGTCAATTTTTGGATGTGCTGTTGATGGAGCTTGCCGGAGATATGGAAGAAGGTGACGCTTCAAACATAATGGTTCTTCGTTGTCGTAACTGCAGCAAGCGCTAGAAGTAATGCCCTCCCCTCTTTTCCAAAACGTGTGTTCTTTTTGGTCACCGAGATCATGTAACGCGGGAAATAGTTCAGGCCTATCATATCGCAGCAACGGGGCATACGTGTGTTAGTGACCCTTCAGTTGGCTTGTCTAGTAGAGAGATAAGTTTTTTGAAAGAGCGATTGAAAACCGTGTGTTAATCTTTTCCTGCACATCGGTCGGCATGTGGCGTGCGATTACTATGGGTTTGTTTTGGTTTTTGTTGTGTATATAGAAGCTTCAGAATACAAATTCTTGTAGTTGCGAATAAGCGCTGTGTCCCCTCTCTGTTGTTGTTTATTAGTGCCTTGATTTTTCATAATGACTGAATAACGAGGATGGGATCCTGCGGCGCTCAGCCCGCAAAGCCCCAAACGGCTGTTGCTGTTGAGCAGTGGTGCTGAGTGGCCTCATCACGTGACAACTGATGAAACATCACTCATTATGCCTCTGATCACCTTTCGTCTTACACCAGGGACGATAACCGGACGGGTAAGGAAAAGGCTTCAACACCTTATAGAAGGCGGGGAACTCGCCTTGGGGCTGTCCGTTGCGGAACTGAAAGGGACATAAACAATGGCCGGAAAAAAGGAACTTCACGAGAGGTCCTTAGTCCACCGTCTACATGTCACGGGGAAGTTCATAGAGGACGACAAAAAGAAACAAAAGGAAACTAATAAACTTTTGTTCTTCAACGCAAGTTTTTTTTTCGCAGAACGGAGGACCTATACCAGCATTCTTACTTCAAGCAGCAGGCGGGTTTAAATCAATGCGTGGTTGTGCACGGAGCGGAGCGGGTAGCAAATCATGTTTATATCGGTTATGGATGTAGATGCGCACGGTCAGTGACACCGCGCATGGGCAGGCTTAAGGTGGAAACCAGTCCAGTTCAATAACCCGTAGTCTACATTTTTCAAAATCTAAATATTGAGCCGACCGAGGTCATGATTCTGGGTTGTCCGGCCGGCGCCTCACGAAACATAAGTTTTGGCTTCCGATCGAAGGCGAAAAAAGGATTTATGTAAGCTCGCCCAAGTGTATGAACTCATAAAGCAACAGCAGGATGTCATCTCTGGGTCCGTAAACGGACAGCAGCCACCTTGGGAGAAGGGTCTGCGATCAAATGCCCTGTCGGAAATGGCTGCACGAATAAAGAAAACCAAATAAACAATCCTTCGACGTAGCCGCAACACTTTGTGCATAAAAGCAGCCCGTAGATCGATGGTGGTTCCATTGTTCAGCTTGATTCAGGCTCAGCACATCGGAGGCGTACAAGGTAAGTGTTCTTCACTTTTGTACCGTTTACTGGGGTCGCACAGCGGACTTCTGTATTGTTCAAGCGACCGCATGCCGTACGTTGTTGATTTATTTGAAAACAAGCGCCAGTTAAGAGCACTTCTTTTCCTTTTTGTCCTTTTTGTCCGTACGACAGATGCATGGCGCGGAGGAGAAGCTGTTTAGACAGCAGCTGACATTGCCAGACACAGAACGAACACCATTTTGAACACATGAGAAGCAAAGGTCCCTTCGACCAGAAGCTATCTTTCTTGTAAAAGGCGGGTTTATTTTTTTCTTCGATGAACCCGGAAGCTAGAGAACAGTAGGTATTGGCTATCTTCGCGTTATTATCCATCTCTGTGTATGTGAGGAATAAGTAAAATCTTCCATACCAGTGGGTGGAGCACCGATGTCTCTGCTCCGATGTCGGGCGACAAAGCCGCAGTCAACTATGTCTTCTAACCTAACAGCTTTTACTCGGACGGTTGGTCGAAAAGTGCATCATTGCATTAATTACGCAGCTGCTATGATTACTGCTATGATTACTAACTACCGACCTATCTCGCTAACATCATCTTGTTGTAAGATGCTTGAACACGTCATAGCCAACTTCATCAGAGATTTTCTGGAGAATAACAATATACTTTCACCTGCGCAGCATGGTTTTCGTAAAGGATTTTGTACGGTGTCACAATTAACAACGGTAATCCATTCCCTTGCTACAATTTTAGACAAATCCGGCCAGGTGGACGTTATTTTTTTAGACTTTAGGAAAGCCTTCGACCTTGTTTCACACTCTGAGCTTATTGAAAAACTTAAAATGATTAACCTTCCTCCTTTCGTTATTAACAGGGTTGCTGCGTATGTATTTATTTTTATTATTTATTTATGTATTTGTTTTATTATGTATTATTTTTATGTATTTATTTAGCGCCTGTTTGTCTTTACCCCTCAGTTTCCACGTCCCGTCTTTGTTGCGCTGTTTCAAAAATGAATACGTACCAACTTGCCCAAATTTCTGCTTTACTCAATGAAATTTCTGCTTTGCTGCGTATGTCACTGATCGTAGACAGTTTGTTAATATTGATACTTACTACTCCCATGAACTTCCAGTTACTTCCGGCGTCCCTCAGGGCAGTGTGCTAGGACCATTGTTGTTTTTAATATATATTAATGACATTGTGAGCGTTATTACCGAACCCGTCAAAATACGATTGTTTGCAGACGACTGTGTGCTGTTCAGGGAAGTGTCAAGCGAGGATGACCAGATAACTCTTAATAATAATCTACAAAATATTCTTTCCTGGTGTCACTGTTGGGATATGCAATTGAACGCTGACAAAAGAGTGTATATGAAAATAACCAAGAAACTTAATAACCTTTCTTTTCCCTACGCCCTCGGGACGGAACCATTAACCGGAGTCAGCGAGTATAAATATCTTGGCGTCACACTAACAAACAGCCTAAACTGGAACACTCACATAACTAATGTATGTGACACAGCTTTTCGGAAACTTTGCCTTCTCCGTCATAAATTGAAGCACGCCCCCGCCGAAACTAAACTTTTAGCTTATACATCATTAATAAGACCAAAACTTGAATATGCATGCGTAGTATGGGACCCTTATACCAAAATTAACATTGACGCTCTCGAAAGAATCCAGCGTAAGGCAGTCAGGTTTATTTTTTCTAAGTACCGTACAACTGATTCCCCGACAGCACTAATGAAACAACATGGAATACCGACACTGGAACTGAGAAGAAAAATTCAGCGCTTAAAATTTATGTTCTGTAAGAAAGACAGGTCTCTCGAGAGGTCGTCTCGTGCCCTTAGGCCGCCAGGATGGCGCCTTTTCACCCCGGGGGTATTTGTAAGAAGGAGAGGTGGGGTTTGCTGCCTCAGCGGCTAGCGCTGCCGAAGGAGAGGAAGATGACAGAAGATGACAGAAGACGAAGCTGACGAAGCTCGAGTGCGCGCTTGCGAACGCCGGCCTGCTCAGCAGCACTGCTGGGACAAGGACTGTGCCCGACCACACTAACTGTGCCAGTTTCCACATTACAGTTCCTTCTTAAAAATAACCCTCTTGCACTAACTCCTGATCCGTACATAACACTACTTACGGCACGCCGAACACGACATCGACACGATGACTCTCTAACGCCATAGAGCACAAGAACTAATGTTTTTAAATATTCTTTTTTTTCCTCGCACGATAACAGATTGGAACAACTTACCTCTGCCTCTTCTAACCAGCATTGATTCAATTGAAACCTTGAATTGCTCTTGAATATTTTTCCTGTCTGCTTTTTGGTTGCCCAAACTGATCGTGGGTTTGCCTTGCTGCAAGTTTGGCATTTCATTTTTGCATATTTCATTCATTGGCTTACTTCTGTTTGTTTATGTTTGACTTTCCCAAATGAAGAGCTCTGTTTGCATTTCGTTCAGTCCTTGTTTTGCTCATGTTCTATTGCCCAAAGAACAAGTGTTTTGAAATTATTATTTGCTATCTTTGTTCTGTACACTGATGTCATTTGTATGCCCCTCCCGCTTGGGCCGTAAAGGCCTGCAGTATTGAATAAATAAAATAAATAAATAAATAAGGGTGTATAGGTACAGCTACGCGGTAAAGAACTACTGCGGATATTTTAACAATGCGGCAGCATTTAGGTTTTCGTGTTGCAACAAGAACCGGGATTCTCCTTAACGATACTACCTGAATGATCGAGAGAGTTGCGACGTCATCAGCACTGCAAAATTTGAAAGTCTGAGGTCTAGAATGTTCGAATACCTCCTATTAGATTATCATATCGGATTATACTAACCCGACCCACTCTACAACCTTAATCAATTCAATCCAATTCAATTTATTTTCCAGAAAGATCCTGGCGGATTTATAGGCAAAAAGCTGTTCCTGACAGCTTGACAAAGGCCTTCTAATCCCCACCAAAGATGCACTCATCCCCACCAATCGACTTTAACCCACCAACTATCCGCCCGAATTCACCTCGACCCACACGCTAATTCCCTCTTATTCATTTTAACCTACCCTTTCTTCTTTAAGCCCGCCGCAGTGGCTATGGTGCTCGGTTGCTGAGCCGAAAGACGCGGGTTCGATGCCGGCCGCGGCGGTCGAATTTCGATGGCGGCGAAATTCGAGAGGGCCGTGTACTGTGCGATGTGAGTGCACGTTAAAGATCCCCAGGTGGTCGCAATTTTCGGAGTCCTTCACTGCTGCGTTCCCCTGGGACGTTCCTTTGGAGTTTCTCTGGGACGTTAAACCCCCATAAATCAAACCAAACTTTTCTTGTTTAAGAATGCGGTTAAAAAGGCCCCAAGTTTTTAACTCTTCGCGTGTGGAGGAGGCCCTCAGTTCAGAGTGCCAGAGGCTGGTTACGGGGGGGGGTTGTCGCTTGGTAATATTCTCTTTTAGTAAGTGTGGGCTTGCAGGCATGTTCCTTTTCTCGAGAGATGGGAAAAGGTACCGCCTCCAAAATCTTGCGGCAAACCAGGCTCGGTTTACTCATTTAGTGCTGCAACTCGACCCTTACATTTCGTTAAAGCTCCCCCCTGTTATTCTCTCGGTGGATCCAGTTACAAACTCCGGCATTTAGTATTTAAACTGTGTTGTAATGAAGAGGTGACACAGTAGACCTGGAAACGTTGCTTCCTAGCGAAGCTTTCTTCATTTGTTTTTTTTTATATATATACTTGCATGGTTGCTGTGTATCGCCTAGAATAAATGATTTCATTCGCTCCCATTCGTTCAGCTCGACCACCCGTCAAAATGGCCCGTTCTCTGGTTGGTGCCGTCGCCTGCTCGTCCGTCGCTTTGGTAGTCCTTATCGTCACAGCGTCGGCAGATCTCACTGCGGACTTCTACAAGGTACCCGACGGGTCTTTTTCGTCACTTTTTTTTACAACGATAGCTATATGAAGTACTTTATCTGTGGTGAATGACGTTGGCGCAGTCTTGAGCGCCCAATTCTCTGGCAAAATCAAGACCTAAGCCTTCAAGTACATCTAGAGCATGCAAGGAGAGACTGGTCTTCGGCCGAGTGCCATATCCAGGACTATACAGAGTTCAGGCACTAATAAGCATGAGAGTGCGCGCATTTATACTCGGTGACAACGACACAGGGGCGGAGCTTGGGTAACTGCGTCCGTCCTCCAGCATTTCGGCCGCAGCACGGTCACCTGGTACCTTTCTCGCTGCGCTGTTCCTTCGCTCCTTCGGCGGTTTAAACTGGCACCGTCTATGGAAGCTTCTTGCAGCCGAACGTGCCTAAACAGTTTGTTGTAGCACACAAACCCCGTTTTTTTTTACGGCGACTGTCTTGCTTTTAAAATTTGCAATAATACCTTGAAGAATGGATCTTAGCAATATACTGGGTTTCCAGCAGAAACTATTAACTCCAACCGGGGACCGTATATTCCGCTACGTAGGATGAGGGGGCGTGTCCCGGATCAGTAACTTTGGCTCCATGGCCAAGCGAAGCTGTTGCGAATTATAGGGAGGGTCGGGTACAAACTTACCAGAAATTTGTTTGCCCCAAGGAAATGTGCAAAATCACCTTCCTCATTCAAAGCGCGAGTACTACAGGACATCTTTCAATTCATCATTGACCCTAGGAGGCGTGACACATTGAGTTTGTACAATAACTTTCATGCCCTCATTCATGTACAGGAAGAGGTCATACAAACATTGTACAAAGAAGAAATATGGTATGACGAAGTCCCGGCAAGGCTGCAAAAGCAAGAGCGTTCTTAACTTGGCAAATTACTCAAGACAGTCAGGAATAAACATGGCTGTAATCACTTTGTGAACGCAGTTTCCTATAGAGATGGCCAGAAGCGAATGATATATATGTGTTCGCACCCACATAACGCTGTTTTAAGCATGGTAAAGCGATGTCATATAAATTAGCAAAACCCGTGGTGAAGAGGAAAGGGCTGTAATAAAATTTGAGAAAAAAACCAAAAGAACACTGTTAACTTCGGTTTATCTAAGAAGCAAGTTTCCATGGTGTTTTCAAGCAATGCTCCAATTAAGTGAGAGTAGTAAGAGGGTGTAAATAAATGTTGTCGGCTGCGAACTCGACTGCAATGTACGCATAGGTATCTTATTCCCGGAAACAGAAGAAAAAAATATCCTTTTTAATAATGCTCGAATGAGCATTGAGGACAACTCCATCAAATATTTCTTCCTTAGTAAAAGATGACTGATTAATTCTGGGTGTGTTGGTGTTTGTCCGGCAGCACAGGCTATATTTACTGCTGAAAAAAAGTGCGTTTAGAAGGTTTAGTGCCTCTCGGCTTAAAATCGTAATATATACATCGAAAAGAACTCCGTGTAAATATTTTGAAGTAAAGAGAGTTGTAACTTAGGCTGGGTGAACCGCGCACACAAAACTGCCTGACGTCGCGTATATTTCCTCTCCCATTTTTTGCCACTGTCTAGCTTATGAAAGCGTCGTTTCGAATGCAAGTAGCGTATCTGTCGTTAAAATGCGGAAATCTAACGATTCAGTTCTTCAATTTATACTCGGAGTGTTTATAATATTGGCCAATGGTCTTCACTTAAGGCGTGCTTGTTTCATCGATTGCGTCAACCTTTTCATTTTTGAGACCAGCACTCAAGCGCAGATTTCTCTTCCTCAGAGCGGGCAAGAGAGGCCGATTTTGATCTACGAATGCTACCGCACCGGTGTCACCGTCGAAACGGAAAACACCGTAAACTTCACTGTACTCTGGGACGCCACTCAACCGGGGAACGACTCTGGATACGCAATAACTTGGAGGGCTGACAGCGGCTCGAACGGCAGCTACGTCAAGTAAGCAACATTCGGTCCATGCCTTTGGTTGAACTCGGTGGTACTTCTGCCCAAAGTTCCCGATGTCGATAACCAGGCAGTATTTCGTAAAAATGGCGCCCGTTTAATTTGAGCGCATGCATACTTTGTACAGCGCCAGGCAAGAGCTACGGTAATAGGCAATAGCTGTTACTAGAGCGAGATGCTCAGTAAGACTCCTCGATCTCGCCGTTACTTGCCGACGGCAGGAGCAGCCCTTTGTCCAGAAACGTAACAAGTGATACGAAATCCTTTCCGTCATACTCGAGCTACTGAGGCCTCGCGCCTTCATTGCGATGGATACATATATAAAAATGATAGAAGGTATGTAAAGAAAGCTGCAGCGAAATTTCCTTGAGAAGTGAGATTTCGAATATTATACCCGCGCGATGCAACCAATAATCTGATTGTAGCTAATTAGTATCTTCGCCATGACTGCGGACATATCATAATTTTCAGTTTATATTGTTCACCAATAGTCCGATCAATTGATAATAGTAGTTCTTGGAAACTTTTCTAGGGAACCAAATTACCCTTTTACAATGTATGTACTCTAGGACACCACTATCTGGTGAGATAAAACTTGAGCCATCTGAACTGCAGCAGCGATACTATTACTTGTAATTCTACTGATTCAAATTCTACGATGAAAATATTGTGTTATTAGAAAAAAAAATTAATCAGTGCCGTTGATTCGCAAGTTAAGCAACGTGACTATTCATGACTACTCCACATTTACGGAGAGAGCACTTTCTCTTTTATCTGTGTCTCCTGGCTACGCGCTTTCCCCGTCAAAAGCAGAGTTCACCGTTTTTTGTCCTTTGCTTCCAGGACCTAGTGGAACTAGTGCCCTCCTCCAAACGCCTATATGCTAGCCGATAGAGAAAATTCACGTAGGACATAGAAATGAGCTGCAACATTAGCTGAGCTAATACTCTACTACCCGTGGATACCGAGCTATATTCTTTTTTTTTTATTTACACACGCTTACGTGGTCGGCGTGCTCCGCGCAAAGTCGGCGTGTTAACGGAACGTCAGCGAAGCATGTACTTCAAAACAGACACGAAAGCGTCAGAGTGTCGGCTGAAGTAATTTTTCATGTTGGGGTAGCACCTGCAGGCGCTGAAGGTTTAATCGCACGCAACGCGCTTCAGAACCATCCGCAAAGACTTGCTGAGACACGCATCACTGGTTTCGTACGGACTGAAAGCGCACCATGCGCAAAAAATGTACAGCTAACTTGGTTTCTGGTCCATGGTGGGCAGCCTCTATTGCGCCTTTCCAGGTATCTTGAAGGGGAAAAGAGCTCTCGTTCTCAGCCTTCCCAAGCTCCAAACCTCCGCAGGGGCAACAAAAGCACCCCTTATACCACTGATAAGGAGCCACCTTGAACTGTGTATTTTTGGCAAGCCCTGTACGCCTTTAACATCCGCTGCCGCAGGGACGCTCTGCTAAACAGCAGTCATTCTTTCACTTCTCTTTTCTAGGAACTTCTTTGTAGTCAGCTTCGACGACTCCACTTCGTCGCTGGTGATAAGTGGCCCAGGTACGTACCACGCATAACACGACCGCATCGCTGCGGCGACTTTGCATCCCAATGTTCTGCAATGGCGGCTCGATCGCAGTGTCACCTTTGGTGCTATACCGGGACGATGCGCCTCTTGCGATTAGACTGCAAATAGCAGCCACTGCCCCTGATGGGTTCAGCCCTGCCAGTGAGTCCATTATTGACGGTGTGACACTCCCTACACCCTTTCCACTCTACCACAACCACCACCCATCGCTTCCCACCTTCTCTTCGTTTTCCACCACACACTGTCCCCTTCAGTTCTCTTGACTGAAATTGGGAAGGGATTTATCCCTCTCCACTTTTCAATCTGTCAGCCAAGGCTTCGGAGGTACAGACCAACAGATTTTCCTAACATGGGGGTTCTAATGGCAACGCAGTAAAATGAAAGTACGGCGCAAGTACGGCGTGGACAGGCTCTACTGGGCTTAATTTTTGCTCACTTGAGGAAACTAAGAGTGTTTCTTGCAAACCAGGGTAGAGAATCATCATAAAAATGAGAGAGAATGCTAGCAACATTTGTCTACAGTGCGAGAGCAGGGCCTATCCATATATCCAGGATTGGTATTTACTCGACATTCTTATATCTCTGGGAGTCTTAATGCCACTATTGCCGCAGATGTGCAGTGGTTAAGCGTTGCGCCACTGCCCTGAGATGGCAGTTGTTGCCAACGGTGGAATTTGTGCGATCCGTGTAGCTCTCAGGCAGAAAAATTCTAGACGATTTTTCTAGCCTCCGAACCTCCGGACTAGTGCTTTCGCACTAAAATAAAGAAGAAGCATAAAATAAGAGAAATGACCAAGAATGGTTGAAATCATTGCATACAGCTGGTGCGAAGAATTATGGTGCCTCAGAAACAAAGACATGTACACGAATTTCTCGCTTCAACATAGCTTCCGGGGAGACGCCGATGAACGCAATATTTCCGAGTAAGACACCAGTATGGTAAGATATACAGTGCGTTTCATCTCAGAATTGCACAATTTCTAAATAGATAATTTTTGAGCTAGGAGAGCCCTTTTTTCGGCACAGTGTAGTGAGTGGCGTAATACATCAGAATACAGTTAAGAGGTCCTAACTAGAAAGCTGGTCAACTAACACTGAATAGTTAACTTTTTAATCAATACTGTTAGGGTCCATATGTATCGATAGGCGTGTAGGCACTGTAATTAATATGCATATCAGTTTTTAAAATGTTGGCTATATCGGGCCAAAAAACATGCGCTATCCCGAAGCTTGCAGAAAGAGCAACCTCTCCAGTGCACGCAACTGCTGGATATTGCCAAGATTTGCTGGGCCACAGCGTCGAGGGTAATCGCGGTTTCGGAGTTGTAGAAACTATGGATATTACTTGCCGTGGAGTACACGTCCATCAATAATTAACGAGCCTAACAGTAATAATTAAAAAGCTAACTATTCAGTATTAGTTAACCATTCTGCTAGTTAGCACATCTTAGCTCTATTCTGATGTACTATCACGATGGAAAGAATCGCGAACTGTGCGCCTCCTACGCGCTCCGCGGTTGGAATTTCTTTTGACGGCGCTTTTTCCTGGGTGGTAAGAAAAAGACGTTGGAGCCGTCCTGGTATATATCATGGACAACTCTAACATCTCCTTGTTTCCACCGCCGCAAAACCGCGTTTAAAATAATTGATAGTACTACAGCGAAGACAAAGCTGTGCAGAAAAAAAGCGCTTTGCTAACTCAAAAAACCAATTTTAAAAAATATTGCAAAATCTTAGGTGAAACACTCCACATATTCAGGTCCCTAATCGCACTACAGCGTTTGCCCAAAACCGGTGGTGTTGCTTCGTGGGCAATGGTACGCGACGCTTTCACGCGTTCTGGCTCCAGAGCCATATTCCTTCTCCATATATTTCACACCAGAGAACTTGCTCGACTTCCCATTTTTCGGTCTCATTTGACGGTTAGGGTCTCGTACTTTTGGCGGCGTACTTAGCCTCACTAGCCTAAGCTGGAGGTGAGGCCAGGTTTTTACAGGCTGTATTCAGCTGCGAAAATACCGGAGGTGGAAAAATTGGCACGGACACCAAATTTCATTATGTGTTGAAAATGCGACAGCAATGTAGCTGTTGATGCCCTTACCGGAAACTACGTCACTTCCATCCAGCCAGCGGGAGTACTCCGGTCTGGTGAAGTCACTTTTCTCCAGCCAATAGGAATGCTCCGATCCAGTGCCATCACTTCTCACCAGCCAATGGGCGAATTTTACGACCGACGAAGCATTTTTGGCTCCATGTGGCTTCAAAAGCTACAGCATTAAAAATTCCCGGTTTGTCCGAGTTTGTGATTACGCAACTATCACGACAGCGACGACAGCGTCGTAGAAATAGGCAGCATTGATAGGTACTTACATCTGGGTACTTACACCTTATATCCTTGCTTTATTCAACTTCCGACACAAACCTACTCCTGGGCACTCCCCACTCCACTGAATGCACGGCCGGACAAAGTAGAGTGGGGCACAGCCATTAAGCAATCTGATGCGGTAACTAGGTGCTTTCAGAACATTTCACGTTATTCCGCATGACGCGTATTTAAAACGGTCATCTGTAGTGCTTTGCGACACTCTTAACTCGTACGCGTGCCTTGGGACACGTAAGAACCAGCCAAGGAAATATAGAAGGTGGCTGTTCCCCGCTCAGATTTCAAATTAACAAACTTGCTTGTCGAAGGCATAAGTGTACTTTGTCTCTCGGGTAATGCAGGTGTTCCCCGAAAACAGGCTAAGGAGAGGAAACTTAAGAAAACTAAAAGAAATCAACAAGACGTATGGCGTTGAGGCGTCCAATATGTCTTCCCTTTTGCTCAGACGGCTGGGGCGAAACAAAATATGGCTCATTGTCGCACAAATACTAACCGAGGTCTCCTATGACGAGCATGTTTTCTACTTGCAGGCCTTGCAGAACAAGCCATGGAACTCGTAGAACCTACCAATGGGTTTGCCTATTATTTCCGAATAAGTAAGTGTGCGCAATTTTTGTTTCGTATTCGACTCGCTCTTTACGCCAGCTGAAATAACGGGCCGTAGTTAAGTCTCGCAGCAGGTAAAACGGTTCACACAACCGATTCTATGGTGCAGATGGCGGGTGCAGAAAACGCGAGTTTCATTCCTTCCGATTTCCCGAAGCTAGCTCGAGAGTGGTGTCGTCAACCTGGGTCGTTAATGATGTTGTTAGCCAATTTCTCAGTACTGATGTTGCCGTTTCCATTGTTGTTTCTTTGCGTTAATCAGTTGTTACTACTCACGGAATTTAGCCTGCGTTCCCAGACACCATTAGAGCGTGTGTTGGTAGCAGCCTAGGTCACAAAGCAGATGCCCTCGACTCAGCGTGGCAAGTTCAGCCAGAGACCAGCTACCAAGTGACAAGGGGGGTGGTCGTTTGGTGTCAGCTTTCGCCGGTCGCAAGCCAGAGAATGGGTCGGAGCTAAAGGTTCACAAACAAAATAAACTTTATACAGCAAAGAGTCGATACAGAGGATTTCACATTCACTTGTACACGCACATACAAAGTGATTTACAGTACAATGCAACTCGTGCAAAGTCACACTCGAGAGAGATTACAATGCAAAATAGTTATTGCATCTAAAGTGCACTAACACAAGAGAGAGGCAAAAAAGAACAAAATTCGTTCACTGGGCACTGTTACACTCAGACGGCCGCCCCTGCTACACTGACCACGGAGCCGCCCCGCAGGTTAGCGCGGCGCGAGCGGGCGCGCTTCTCTGAAGCTTTAACGGTGGCTCGGGCTGACAGACAGCGGTCAACGCCCTTGATTTATAGGCGCACTCTGCGTCTGTTCGTTCTTCGCGACAAGGCAGGCGCGCATATACATACAGTATCAGCCGTGTAATTTCCTTGTCCTTCTCGCGCCGGGCGCTCGTCCCCATTGGTCAGGCGCAGGGACTGGCTTCGAGGTGCTTCGAGATCTTTCTTGAGAGGCGCCGCCGCCGGCGCGCGAGTGAAGAGGGAGAGGGCATCACCTAGCACACTCAAGGCTACGCCCCCTCCATCAGCATTGAGTACAAGCTACTACAACATTCTGGAACAATCAATGACGTGCAGTGACGTAATTCCCTTGGCGTCGTGCCATCGAACGATGTAGGAGAGGGCAGAAACACACACAAGTTTAGGCGTTCTCCGGGGTTTTCTTCTCTTCTGTTGCAGCGGCGCATGCTGGCGAGATCGTTTCCGCGCGGCGCAGGTTTTGTCGAAAATGCGCTGAATTTTGTGACATCAGTTCGAATGCTTGCGCAGAGACGACGCACTAAAACGGTGCTCGCGGCTCTATCATACCAGCCCGTGTTCAGCAGCTGCATCGTGCTGGAACGTAATCGACGCGATAGGTCCTTAAGGATGCGAGTGTTGTATTAGGTTGCGACTAACTGCTGCACAATACGATGGCAGAGACATGCATTTTGCACGCTATTTGCAACACAACGGCCGAAATGCCGTTACCTTGAACTGAGTGTTGGCCATGTAGCGCTCATGGGGCGGCTTTAATGATTTGAGACTGTGTATACTGCTTTCTGATGATTCCGAGAGTTAAGGGATTCTTTTATTCTTACCGTGAAGGGATTTAAAGCGCTGAAGACTCCTTTACTGTAACACTGACAGGAAATACAAGAAAAAAAAGGAAGATGTGAGAGAAGGGCGCACCAAACCAGAGGCTATCGCATTCGAACCAATGGAAAATTAAAGAAAAAGAAAGGGCCTCGAGGGACTTCTTTCCCGTAGGCAGCTCACGTTCTCTGCATAGTATCCTGCATACTTGTTGCAAATAGCGCGTGCCTGAACGGATGCAAGTTTACCTTTAGTGCTGCCAAGCATGGTCAAAAGGGTAAAAGCGACCGCGAACTAAACTGAGTAGACAACACTTTCAGAATCACCGCTATGAGGAACAGTGCAGTCCGGGGAACCCCTCTGCTGAAAGGGAGGTACCCTCATTGGTCTCAAGCACGGCTTTAGTTTCACCTTAGCTGCGATAACGCTGCGTTACTGAGAAAGGGCAAGGTATTGCAATTGAGCTCCAAACATTTAGAAAGGAAAAGTCAGCGGGAAGCAGTCGCTGCCAGGGTACTTCCAGAAGATGTTCGCCTAAGAAGTCAAGTGGAGCATTGTAGTATTCTAAAATAGCGAGGACGTAGACATTCTCGTGTAGGCCCGGTCCATCCTCGTAAGGACGCAGGATCCTCTGGCTTGAGAGCTTGAAGAACACGGCGAGAGCCCAGCGCGTTGGTCCGAGACACGGGTTGTTTCGAACCTGCATCAACTCGCCAAGCTCCAGACTGTTGTTTAAAACAGCTTAGAATGTCGGGAAAGGCCCAATAAGAGATGAATGAGTACTCCATTCTGAATGACCCTAAGTGTTCTGCAGTAGAGCCCACCGGAATAATTATGCGAACTAGAAACCCGCACAGGGTAATTCCGTACCAGACGCAGTGCTCTCCTGATGGCTTAAATGGCCAGACGGCGTGGCTGTTCTACGTCATGTAGACAAGGACGATGCTCTACCCGCCTCATGTGAGATAAATTAACGCTTCTATCATGGTTTTTCTGCCGCGCTGGATAAGAGGTTCAAGCCTCCGCCTTGTAGGGGATGAGGGGCGGAATCTTGAGTGCCCTGGAGTGCCTTGTGCATAGGAACATCTAGGGACAGTAAGATCGAAAGCCTCCCCTACCCTCCCTCCTCTCCTCCCTTGGCTTGGTCCTGTTCCATTCTTCCTAAAAAACAAGTACCTGACCCGACCTCGTTCTAACCCCACACATTAGCTGTAGCGCTCTTTGGGGAAGCTGCCCTTGCGCCGCTGAAAATTGAGACAGTCAACAACTTTTTATTTCTAGCCCGCCGCTCAGTACGCGTATAGGAGGCCCTATATGATTTGATTGGAATTCGCATCATTTTCATATCGAGCAGCATGTGAGAGACACAGCCTGGATAGCATGTCTAGTCATTTTCCGTAATGTATCTTTCGCTTCTAATGCGAGTGCTCCATCCTGTCGTTCCAACGCCTTTGCGCAGCCGTCACGAGCCAGGACAACAAGGTGGTATACAAGCTGTACGATGCTGACTCTCGCTGCGGCAACGCTGCTGCTCTCCTGCGCGGAATCGATCAAGATGGACAACAGGGCTTCCAATTCGTCCGGGATGTGCCCGAGCCGACCCAGGACTGCTCCAAGCAGTTGCTTTGCGCTGCCTAGAAGCTAACGCACTCCTGTTGTTTATTACCGAACCCTCCTTACTTGTCAAGAATCGGTAGAGACGCCAGTCCGCCAATATGTAACCAGCATCGTCCTGAAGGGGAACCCCTCCTGTGTCTTTATTTTACACTTTTCTTTCGACCTTACAAAGATGGCAGCTGCCTTTCGTGCCTGAATTTTATTTCGGGGTTAGAAATCCTCACACCGCTTACCTGTATCGTTCGAAATAAAATAGTGCTGGAATCATATTTTGCAGTATTGTCAGCTTCATCGCGAAGCCATCGTCGGTCCAGTATCGAGTCTGTATTTCACTTCTAGCAGCAGTTGCGCATTGGCCTTGTCGAATCGCAGAAGCGATCATACAAGTACGGCGGTTCCGATCATTGTTTTTTTTTTGTTTTTTGGCCTTTTCTCACACAGCAAGAATATAGGTGTGGCTTTTGCATATTCTGCGACTCCAATTAACGGCGAAATTCGCGAGCTCAGTCATACGATTAAAGATCTTACCATGTCGATGAACATTTTGATTTAAACTTTTAAGCGCCGTATTATGAAACAATGTTTCAAAGACAAAAATTCCCATTGACAATTCACTTCTGCTTACTAGAATAGCCATCCAAAAAAAAATTGTGACCGTATTTAAAATTATTAATAATGTTTTTTTTTAATCTTTCATTCCTAGAACATTGGCTTTTTCCAGATACAGATTGCTAGGGACGTCTGAAAGAGCTCTTATGGTCTTTGCAGCACGAATTTCTTGTTGCTCTCTGAAGGCAACTTTATCAGCTGTCTGCAGTGCCTTCGCAAGTTATAGAGCGCAAACTGTTGAGAAAACCGCTAGTCTTGCGTAATGTGTTCTTTCACCGTGCGAGCTGCATCGCATTCAGTGCTTCAGAAGCCGTGGTAGGCAGGAGAGCATTTCTCGAGCAGTGGCTTTTGCAGCATATCTATGATACGGACGTCCCACGACTACCCACGCATTGCTGCGTCCCTCTGCACGTGTCTCGCGCTGCTTGTGCCGTCTTCAGGTGGATGAACGCAAAAGGGGCCGGGGGAGGGTGGGGGGGATGACCACTTCCTACATACACCTCGCCCCCCGCTTCGCCCAATCTTTGCCGTCGTCAGACAGGACCTCGTGGTTGTGAGAAGTCTCCAACGATTCGAACCGCCTGTCACACACCGCAATTAGCTGGAAGGGGAGGGCCCGAAGAAATGCGGCGAGACTAACATACATTCTATATGCGCATGAGACGTTGCCCATGAACGCGCTGCCCAGTAACGTCCTCAAAATATGGCCGCACATTTTCCAGACAAAACGAAACAGGGCTTACGCCAGAAGGTGCAATGCGGGGCAATTTAAGAAGGGGGTACTGTCTGCCTTTGAATGTAGCCACTTCCAACCCGGATGATGCTATAAAGGATGATTTGTGTAAAACTCACTGCCATTGAAGCACAGTCAGGCCCTAGCTGCTTGTTTCTTTTATATGAAGTCACAAAGTATTTGTCACTGCTTTTGTTTGGTTTTCGTCATTTCTATTTTTTTTCCTTCCGAGAGAAGCGCAAATTTTGGGCCGTGACAAGGATCAAGATATGTCTGTTTGCCGGTAAAGCAGTTTTTAATGAAATCGATGATAAATATATACTCGTGATATTTTGCACAATCACAGTACAGCCTACGGAAACAAAAAGTCTGAGAGAGGTGTATTTTGATGGGAAATTAAAAAAAATGGAGTTTGCCCTAAACGAACCGCCGTGAGGGTCATGGACGTAACCAGGATTTTTCTTCGCTAAGGTATTTTCTCCTATCAGTCGAGGAATTGGAGCACTAAGGTCAGGAGGCTCCAATGGCCCCCTTAGATGCGCACAAGTCCAGTATTCTGGGACAAACATTTTCAATATTGGAATATTGCAAGGCACTCTTATAGAAAAACTGAAGGTGGCGGTCCATTCTTCCGACACGTAGAAACAACGAAAGTTTTTCCATCTCTCGCAGCGAGTAGCTAAGCGTGCCATAAAAAACCGACGGGGAACGTTTTTGATGGCAGTAAAAACGTTAGCAACCAAAGAACATACAAGCCTAGAGTGGGGATATCTGCGGATTTAGTGGTTGTTAATGATAAATCTTCCAAACTATGAATAAATTGCGTTCACGAACTCTTTCCAGATGAAAAATACTTTCATCCGGAATTTGCGGGTATGTGCTTGATTGGAGCGAAGGGTGTAAGAAAGCGACAGAATAACGGAAAGGCAGGGAGGTTAAACAGGGAAACCTCGCTTGGCTGACCTGCACCTGGCTGAGAGATTGGTGCAGAGAAAGAGGGAATTACCGTATTCTGCAGCTTGCAGCATGGAACGCGTTCATATTTTCTAGTGGTCAGTAACAATAAATGAAGACCACAGAAAGTCTGCACTTTCACGCGCAAGCATGTTCTGCTTATTTTCCTGTTTGTGGAAAGTTGGGGCCAACGTCCTCGAACCTTGGCTTCCGTTACCGGACATTAGACCGAGCGACGGAGTGCGGCCTCCTTAGGCACTCACTGACTCTGAAAGTGAGGCCAGTGACAAAGAAGAAACGCAATTGCCTCTTCGCACCTACTGGGCTCACGCGCTGGAAGTTTGCGAATTGCAGTTGCATTTCAGCAAGAGCTTGTGATCGGCACTGAAAGCGACAAGTGATTGAACAGCTTTGCATCTCAACTAAGTTGCAGTGCGAAAAAAAAATTGTCTGTGGCTTAGCTAAGGTTAAGCCTGGATATCTCGAAGCGAAAAGCTGCGGCGATGCTCGTGGTTTAGCTTAAGGTTATACTTACGGTTACACTTAGGGCATAGCTTTCTGGCTTTTCCGAAACCTATTGTCTTAGCTATACAAAGTTTGTACGACACGTTATGCAAATCTATTAAAATCTCTTTATTCTTGTACAATGGGCACATTGTCTTGCACTTTCTGTGCAGCCATAAAGATGGCCCGGTGATCGGAGTAGTAGCAAGCAGCTGTGTTTGAGAGACCACCAGGGGGAGCCGAGCGGAGCGGACGCGCTTCACATGGGCGCTGTGAACTTTCGCCTTTATTTTCCCAATTACCCCTCATAGCGCCCTAAATTCCTACCTCAGGCTTTCGTGAACACCCAAGGGACAGTGTTGGTCAAATGTTTAGGAGAATCCCCCAAGGTGGAGTAAATTTGTAATAAGGGAGTAATTACTCATTGGCATCCACCCAAGCGCAGCCATACGGCTACAAAGGAAAGCTATACAGCTTTCTCAGAAACTTCGTAGTTAAAGAAAAATTCGTCCTGATCCGGGGTTCCACGTCAGCGGCGTTCCACGGCAACGCCGCCTAGGCGGCGCACGGCGGAGCGGCGTTCCAAGTCAACGCTTCATATGGCCGACGCGCTGCCTTCCCATCCAGCCACAGCGGGTCGTGCCAACACCACCTAGAAGACACCACCTAGAAGACTGAAGGCCCCCGCGTCGCCTCCTCGCACAAGCGTCTACGTCACCAAGCTGAGATCCTCACTCGGATGGAACGCTAGCCTGGTGGCGGGAGCGGACGCATGTCGGACCGCCTCCCGCATTGTGGGCTAATTTTACCAGGTTAAAACGGACGTGGCCCAACCGTTTTTGGTGTGCGAGGAAAGCAAGATATCCGACGCATCTGGATACCAACTTCAAAACGGTAAGCCAATTTTGCGACTTTTTATCGAGTTGTAAAGTTCGCCAGTGACCCGCCGCACCTAAGCCTAACGAGACGAAGGCCTCCGCTAGACCTCGGCGCTTGCGCCGAGACAGAAGCCGACGGAGGGATGCTCGCTAGCCCAAGCGGGAGCGGAAACGCTCCCAAGGGCGTGCAAAGCGAGGATTCACAGTGCGAGGATTCTCACATGGAAGACGAAGTTTCTGAGGACGAAAGTTCTACCGAAACGTGCCGGGAACGCGCGAGCGACGCCAACACGGACGCGGAGGAAAACGACAACGATGGCGCGGATAACTGGACGCCAGTTATGCGGTCCAGGGCGCGTCGACGAGAAAAGCTCAAACAAGCAAAAGAAGAAAACAAAGCCAGAGCGGAAGCCAGGAGGCTGCAGACGCCAGTCGGACGGGACGCAGCGGCCAATTTGGAGAAGACAGGCGGCAAGGCGCCATCGCGGAGGGTACCACCGCTACCTAAGACCGACGTGAAAGTCATTATAAGACCTAAGCGAGGGCTGCAACTGAAACAGTTTCCACAGTTTCTCATCTCGAAAGCAATCCAGGCGGCTACCGGCCACCACTCAGCATGCGGAGGAGAGAACTTCATTACCAGAATCCGACCTGGATCCAACATAATCATCACAAGCACGCCATCTGAAGAGACGGCAAGTCATGCATTACATTTGAGTGCAGCAGCAAACACCCTTTTAAACAACTTGTGCAAAGCAGCAAACGACAAGTTAGCAAATGACAAGTTGTCTGCCGCAAAGGCAAAGCGAAAAATTCAAACTGTTAAAAGTTGAGGTGTCATTTATGCAGTTTTGTTTACACGGTATGGTTTGTAAAAAAAAATACCTTTTTCTCTCATCAATGTCAAATGAAATGCCCTTCATCCTACCTACATTCTCAAGATGGTTTCTCGTGTTCTAATCTGTTTCTGTTCTGTGTCACGAAAAATTGTGCACGCCTGGTTTTGCAGGCTTGAAGCAATAGTATGTGCCAAAGCAGTGAAGTGTATTCGCAGAAAAGTTACTCTACCAACTTTTTTCTGACACTGACGTGCATCACATTTATGTGCACTTTTACCAAAATGTATTCTTGTACACCTACAAGACTGTCAAGCTGTGTATAATTAACGACCCTGTATTGCTGCTGAGCAGAAATGAGTGTCATTTTATGAGCGTTCATTTCTTCCACCTTGAACTCTTGACATTGTAGTTTCGTGTAATGTCAAATTTTGCCATTTTCATAACATCCCTGATAGGGCTTTTGAAACTGTAAACAAAAAACATCTGAAAGTGTTAACTATATTATAATCGTGGCGGTAGGTTGAAAAGTGAATAGCTTATACTTACGTGACAAAGAGGTGATCCCAAACAGTGATGATAAAATTTTAATCTATCGCATCCAATCAGTCAGAAAACTGTTTCTTACATGTGTAAGCATGCAAAACGCCTCCTTAAGGCACGAGGCTACAAACCGTGGCGATTTTTCCCGTCCAAGCTTCGTACATAACTGCAGATACGGCATTTTAGTCAGTTCCTACGTGTAACAAGAGCCAGCGAATTTAGTTTTATTTTGCGGCAACGCGCCGCTTACGTGCAGTATCGGGCGAGGTGAAGCCCACTTTCAGGACGATCTGACCTGCGTGTCGTCACGCCGCCGTGTGGGGGCCTTAAGTCTTCTAGGTGGTGTTGGTCGTGCTCGCTGTCCACGGCAACGGAGGGAGTCCACGAACTTGCCGACATGGATACCCAGGACGCCATGCCCGGAATTTCTACCACCGACACACCGGAAGGGGGCCTACCGCACGGGACGGAACCAGACAGGACTGAAGCCTACCCGAAGGCTACGCCATGGTTCAGGATGATCGACGCACGCAAAAAACGATTCAAACCTGTAACGGAGGCAGAAGCACACACACCTGCCGAAAGATCACAACCCGCACGCCCCATCAAATTACCGAGGCGGCCGCATGATGACTACAAGGTGGTAATACGTCTGCGTGGAGGGGCGACGCTGCATAAGAACTCCGGTAGGTCACTTCTTGCTGCTTTGCAATTCAAGCTCAGCCGCCAATTGACCGACGAGGCCAGGGTCAGGATCAAGCCAGAGCAAAACATCGCTATTCTGAGCACCCCAGATCCGGACCTCACTGAACAGATATGCAACATCCAAGCAATCAATCTAGGAGGAAAGGAATATTCAATGAGCGCTTATGCAGCCTCACCAGATAACTCATGTAAAGGCATCATTACCGGCACCTTACCGATACCATCAGAAGAGGAATTACTAAACTGCACGGAAACATATCCCCAACAAATAAACATCATTCAAGCGAGGCCTTTCGGCACCAAAGGGGCATGTCTATATAACTTCGAAGGCAAAGCAGTGCCACGGTTTGTCTACCTCAGCGGCATAGAATACAGGTGCAAACCATTCCGACCAGTGATGCAGGTTTGCGGATGCTGCCTGAAAACAGGGCACCGTGCTGACATTTGTCCCACTTCGCAGGAGAAAAGATGCTACAATTGCGGAGTACGCAATCCTCCACCAGGACATGTCGATTGCAAAAAGTACTGCATCGTCTGCGACACATCGAACCACTCCACCATTGACACGAACTGCCCGGCAAGACAGAAGAACTACAGCACAAGAGGGAAAAAGACAAGCAAAGCTGATGAAGCCGTAATCCGACGCCATCATTATGAAGACATTGCTGCACAGAGCCAAATGCAGAAGAACCAAAAGCCTGAGCAGAAGCAAAAGACGGCGCAGAAGAACAAGACTGAGCAGGAGCACAAGACTGAGCATCGACCCAGGAATTAACATTGGCCCAAGTTGAACCAAACCCAAGCCGACCGGCTGGGAGAACAGCAAGGATATAGCAACAGCACAACACTTCCCACGAAAGGGCATCAGAACAACCGGCAAAGCAACGCACTCACCATTATTAGGACTTGGTGCATCCCACCGTTGTCACCACTGTTGGGACTGAGAGTCCGAGCCAGGAAACGGTCGAGGCGACGGTGAGTCAAATGAACTTTATGTACAGTATGTACAAGGGCTTTTACATGATACAAGGGCCAAGAGCACCACGGCAGCACAAAGACGAAGGGCGGCCCCGGCGGCGAGCGTAGCTCCGGCGTGATGGCTCTTCTGCTGCCCGTCTGCTGCTCGGGTTCAGCGCGGGTCCGTTTTTGTAGCCGCTGGTAACGGTTACGGCAGCCAGCCGTTCAAATCCTCCAATCACTGGCCACCGTTCAAATTAGACCAATGGTCGAGAGCCGGCGAGCGGCGGAGGAGTTCGCACCGACGGAGAGGAGGAGAGGAGGAAGGGTCCGTGTCGGCGCCGCGGTGGCTGGATGAGTCACGCTGCATGTCGCGACTTGTCCGAGAGAGTCTGGGCCTGCTTTGAGCGACGGCGGGCGCGCAGCGCTTGTTTCCAGAGAGGCCAGCCAGCGAAATGTGTGCTCTGGCACTACAGCACCACCGCCGCCAGACAATGCGCCGCGAAGACGAGCTACTTCCGCGTGGCTCGGATGCGGGGCGCGCTCGTACGCCAGGCTCCTCCAAGTTCTCGTCCGGTGTTCAGCCGCAGGTAGCTCCAGGCTCCTTTCCGAGAACGGGTCCCGTTCGTCAGGACAGGATCACTGCTCCGCAGCTTTGTCGCCCAGGTGACTGGATCAGCTACGCTCGGTCCTTCAGAAGAGCTTGCTTCTCAGCATCGGTCGTTGATCGTTCTGCAGGTTGCAAAGAACCGACCGACAACAGGCAACACCCAACACGAGCAAGTGCCTTCTGTCACCCGTCAATACACCAGACTTAAAGTCTCAAATCGCTGTTGGCTACATTTCTGTCCCCTTTTTGTTCCCTCTCCAACAAGAGACGCATGTGGGATACGAGAACTCGAAAGTAATTAACTCAAACAAAGTTTCAAACACAGGAAACACTCGGAATGAAATGAATGCAAAATAAATTCGCTCTCTTGAGATTACTCGGCCAGGAAAACAGTCAGCTGAGGCCACAAATGAGGACATTAATTTTTCCCGGATCTACGAGCGAACTTAACAGCGGTTCGCGAAGAGACAAAATGTAGGTCACGAGGAGGCGAAGCCAGCCTTGCTTAGAACACACGGCTTAGTGCGTCTACGTTCGCGTTTTCCTCGCTTCTAACGGACAGTAAACGACACCCGCTACAGCGGAAACTAGTGACTCTGCCTCTTGCGCTGTGCTGCGCTTTTCTCTCTCTCTCTCTCTACTACCGTGGTAGCTAACGTCTCTGCCTCTTTCGCGGTAGACGCGCTTTTCTTTCTCTCTCTACTACCGCGGTAGCTAATGTCTCTGCCTCTTTCGCGGTATACGCGCTTTTCTTTCTCTCTGTACTTGTCTTTCCAGTTTCTACGGGAGCTACAGTACGAGAGCGATTCGCTTTCATAGACTGGCAACTTGTCCCTTTCTTTGCGCTTCGCGTGCCAGTCGCGACGTCCCATAGCGAGTGCGCAACGCTTCCGATGGGACCGTTCTTTCTTTCTCTCTGTTCGTGGGGGCAAGTCAGACCTTGCACGAGTCTTGACTTTCTCGCGCATCCGTTTGCCTTTCCGCTCGGTGTGTAGTTCGCCTCTACACGGCCTTTTGATTTTACGCCTAAGTGGCGTCATTTCGAATCGCGGCTTTCTCTCGCGATAACTGTGCTTGGCTGAGCGCTTAGACGGTTTCTTCTTGGCCATTTTCTTGCCCCTGTCACTGCGGCCTCGTACAATCTTTCGCTCTTTGAGCCGTACTCGCGTTTTCCTTGCGCGCGCGTGCCGCTTTCTGTGGGAGCGCGGTCTCTCCCGTGAATGCAGCGGAAAGCGAGAGCCCGCATGAGAGCACGTGCCTTTGCGCGTCTCGCTCTCTCCGTGCTGGCGGCAAGATTCACACTTGTCCCGCTCCTTAATTTTTCGCCTCCCGGGCAGCGCTCTCTTGAATCTCGGTTTGGTGCCTTGGTGCACTTTTCCGCGCGAATGTTTGCACGATTTCTTTTTGCAGTTTATTCTACTGCCCAGACCTATGTGCCCCGACACACTTATGCGCTTCGCTTTGCGCGATAGTAATGCCTCGCACATTTCTTTAGCTCTGGTTCTGACGCTAGTTTCAGGGCTGACAACGTGACTGACTTTACTGAAGTCATTTTGCCGGCGACGCTGGCGCTTCCGATGGTGGAAACCCGTTTTCGCGCTTTTGCCCTTTCTCTCTTTTCGGCGGCGCCTGTCTTTCTTATGCCTGCCTTTCATCTTTCGGCGCCACCACTCTTTCTTTTGCCTGCCTTCCATCGTCTTTCCGTGACAGCTCTCTCTCTTGAGCTTGCCTTTCCTCTCCTTTCGACGGCAGCACTGTTTCTCTTGTTTCGCTATCACCTTGTGGCGATAGCTCACATTCCTGAACTGGCGGTGCCTTTCCTTCCGGTTGCAGCTTTTTATCGTGAGCTTTCCTTTCACTTTCGCCTGTGAAAGCACATTCTGCTTCCGTCGCCTAAGTTTCTGCTCTCTGACAACATCGCTTTGATTGTAAGCTGATTCATATGTGCTACCTAGATCAGGCCTGTCTTTGGCGCCTTCACTAAGTTCCTCAAAGCTGCGCTGTTCCTGCTCAGCGTCTCTGAGTGTGCATTCGGCCTCATCTTTTTCGGACGGGTTGACGTCTACCGCCGCTATGTTGTCAGGAACGTTCTGTTCTCCACTGTCGTCCAGCGCCTTAGCTTCTTCAGGCGCAGACGAACCAGTGTTTTCTGTCGACATTACTGCTGACACGCAGCTCTCGTCATGCTCCTGACGCGTTTCAGCCAATTTCGGTTGAGGGTCGGCTGTGCACTCAGTCGCGGTGTTCCCGCTACTGCAGCTGATTTCTGGAATGTCGCAAAGCTCAGAGCAGTGCGAAAGCACGGGACTCGTTTTGCATTCCTCGCCAGAGACACTAACGCACAACTCAGCGTCCGCAAACTCTATATGCGTCCGCATCCGTTGATCGGAAGTCTCAGGTTTCTGCATTTCTGCCGAACGCGCTGCACAACACGGTGTGCCGACCTCATCTACTTCGCTTGCGTCGGCGCAGGCGTTTTCATTCATGTCCAGACGGACGTCCTCTCTGCCCTGTTCGGCAACTTCTCCTGCTTTCGACACGCTAGGAGATTCGCTTTCCGGTAACTCCGCCACAATCTCAATGGGCGAGACCTCTGTTTGTGCATCGTCCGATGCTGTGACTACCTTATCCGATGGGGTAGAGGTTTTCTCAGTTGGCGAATGCGGGGCAATTCCCAATGTTACCGCAGCAGTTACATCTGCCATGTACGGACTACCTTCCTCTGTGCCGCACTGGCAGCTCTGCTCTACAGCTACGCACTCTACCTCTGCGTCACGATCTTCCGACCCTTCAGCATTTTCGAGCCACTCTAAAATGTCGGCTTTAAACTGGTACGGAAAATCGTTAAACGATGGGGTGCTATTCTCTCGCAGGTACCTTTGGCGAAGGACCAGCGGTGACACGTTATATCTCGCCAGTAAGAAGCTTTTCAGCTCATCGTAGTCCGCCAAGCCGTCGTCCAACAGGCGCTTGACAACGTCATACGGTTCGCTGGAAAGCAGGGCTACCAACTTCTGTGCCCAACCATTCCGCTCAACGCGCTTTCTCTCGCAGACGCGCTCGAACTCCGCAAGATATTTCGCCATATCTTCGGCGATCACGAAGGGCTGCGGCCTGTCTCTCAGCTGCTGACCGTTGGTCTCATGCAGAGCGAACAATGTTCTATTTCTCTCATAAAAGATCTCGTGTGCTTCAAGCTCCAGGTCCATCTGTTTCTTAGCGCGGGCATGCCGTTTTATCTCAAGCTGCCTCCGTTTTTCTGCCTCCTCGCGCTCACGTTCTGCCTGTTCGCGCTCAAGCTGCTTCTGTTTTTCAGCCTCTTCGTGCTCACGGCGTCTTTCGGCCTCCTCGCGCTCACGGCGTCTTTCGGCCTCCTCGCGCTCACGGCGTTCTGTGATCTCTTCCCAGGCCTCATTGGCTTCCTCAGCCGTTACATTCTCCTTTCGCATGAGCTCAAGAATCGCATGCTTTCGTTTTGCGGGGCCCAAATCAATGCCCAACTCTTCACAAATTTCGATGAGTTCCTTCACATTGAAGTTCTCCATCACTCACAATAGCCTCTTGTAGTTTGCCCTTTTCTTAGAATTCCCTTGCCGTTCACTACTATAGCGCTACTAGTATGATACGCGCAAGTAATTCTTTCCAAAACGCCTCGTTTACTCCCTCTGCACCAGCTTTCGTTTCAAAGCGCTCCGACTTGGCTCGAAACAGCAAAGCTCTCTCCAGTGCAACACACAGCCCTACTCTAAACTACAATCACCTGTGCTAGAGCAGTCTGGCGAATTGAGGGGAAAACATCAGGCACTCACCGCGCCGAGGTAGCTGACGCCGGTCGATCCCACCGCTGCCACCACTATTAGGACTTGGTGCATCCCACCGTTGTCACCACTGTTGGGACTGAGAGTCCGAGCCAGGAAACGGTCGAGGCGACGGTGAGTCAAATGAACTTTATGTACAGTATGTACAAGGGCTTTTACATGATACAAGGGCCAAGAGCACCACGGCAGCACAAAGACGAAGGGCGGCCCCGGCGGCGAGCGTAGCTCCGGCGTGATGGCTCTTCTGCTGCCCGTCTGCTGCTCGGGTTCAGCGCGGGTCCGTTTTTGTAGCCGCTGGTAACGGTTACGGCAGCCAGCCGTTCAAATCCTCCAATCACTGGCCACCGTTCAAATTAGACCAATGGTCGAGAGCCGGCGAGCGGCGGAGGAGTTCGCACCGACGGAGAGGAGGAGAGGAGGAAGGGTCCGTGTCGGCGCCGCGGTGGCTGGATGAGTCACGCTGCATGTCGCGACTTGTCCGAGAGAGTCTGGGCCTGCTTTGAGCGACGGCGGGCGCGCAGCGCTTGTTTCCAGAGAGGCCAGCCAGCGAAATGTGTGCTCTGGCACTACACCATGCATCCAAAGAAACCTTGGAACCAAAGCACACAACAATGGCCACCCCTCCCACCACTGAGCAAGGAAAACCCAGTGGCCACCAGGGCTGCCCAGACACCTTTGGAGCAGGCCATGGAGACCGAGAGCTCAGAACCGCCGGACAACCAAGATTGCAAAAACCACACGGAAAAGCGCAGTGTGGACACCGTGAACGCCGGATATAAAACTTTGCAACGCGATTTCGCACAACTTCAACCCCTTCGGGGCCCCAGTGGTACCGAGACAGACGCCACCGAGCCACGGGCCTGTACCTCGAAAGCGAGTGATTGCGCAGCCTACATCCAGGAGACCCAGGAGACGCAGTCACTCCGGAACGCAGTCACTCCGGAACGCTACACCCGAGAAAGAAGCCGGCCCTGCTAAAAAGGGTGAGTTGTCCGTCCAAGCAGCCTCCACTCCTACCTCTTTTCGAAACCCTGACCCCCCTATTACACCTCAAGAGGCGGTTAAACAGTACATACGTTCCCCTGAATTTCGCTCAGAAATCACTACCATAATAAACACTATAGTTTCTGAACAACTTGGAGCGGTGCAGCAACAGCTCATACTAGCCCAGGCACAGTTGATACAGTCCATGGCTGACAGGATAGAAGCTACGATTAACACACGCTTGGAAAAACATGAAGCCGGCATCAACAAGCTTTTCGAACTTGTACCGCATCAGGAATTGCCTCGCAAGCAGCGCGCAGTTCAACCCGCTGCGTTAGTATCTCCAGACCAGCAACATGGCGCAGAACAATAGCACGCGAAAAGGTCGGCGGCGACGACAGTCCACTACACCAACAGAAACAATTATATGGCAATGGAACTGTCGCAGCATACGCCGAAAACAAGCACAACTAGCCGCATACATAGCAAACTCCCCTAATCCCCCCCATTTCATCGCTCTGCAAGAGACGGAAACAAATCACATTCATATCCGCGGTTATCACACGGCAGCCCTTACACCACGTACGGCAATCCTGACACTCGCATCGATGCCGGTACTAGACCGGACACCGACAAACACCCCAGACAGCAAGGGCACTCAATATACCGCGATAGAGCTCAGCTCACCAGGACACACATATGGCCTCACTATTATTAACATATACAGCAATCCTAAAGATAAAGGCAGAGTTACTCCGGGCATCCTGGGCTCCTTCCGTTCCTCAAAGCTCCTTGTGGTGGGTGATTTTAATGCACGTCACACGCATTGGGGATACACCTCGGATACCCCCAAAGGTAACCTGATTTCTACCGCAATGGCTGATTACAACCTTAGCCTGATCACAAACCCCACCGTACCCACTCGCATTGGCACAAGCGTCACCCGCGGCACCACACCCGATCTCACATGGGCACACCGAACATAATCGTTAAATCTCACACGGTGCTCCAAGACAGCCTTCTGTGCTTGGCGCATGATGGCCTTAGCTGCCTATGTGCCACAAAACCCAACACAACCCAACCCAACAACCCAAGACAGCCTTGGAAGTGACCACTTTCCAGTCTGCACTATTATAGCTTATGATTCCAAGATTTTCAACCCTCGTTCGCAGCTTCTCACTGACTGGGATAAATTGCGCTTATATTTGGCAGCTGATTCTACAGAACCCCGTACTGTTACTGACTAGACTGACCGTCTGGTGAAGGCCATCCAGGCGAACAGCAAAAGCATTAAAAATACCCCTAAGGCACCGCAGATTGACCCGCATCTTGATCATCTATGGGAGGCCCGACAGGGACTTCTCAAGCGCTGGCGTCACCAGCGACACAATCGTAAATTGAGACTCCGCATAGCCGCTCTCACTCGCGAGGCAGAAGAATATGCGAACACGCTAGCCAGCGCAAACTGGGCAACATTTTGTAACGACCTCAAGGGTACATTAAGCACTAAACGCACGTGGTCCCTCCTACGTGCTCTCTTGGATCCAACAACCACTAAATCTCAGACACAAGTAAACACACAACGTCTAATACAACTAGAGCTCCAAAAGGGCGCCGACGTAAATGGCCAACTACGGGACACTTATATACCCACATCTCTTTAGTCGGCAGATCCACCCAATCTACCTCCACCAAACCCAGAACTTGATGCCGACAGCACCTTAAACGGAGTCCGCCGAGCACTCTTCAGTATTCGCCGCTCTACGGCGCCGGGGCCGGATGACATAACGTACAAGGCACTACTCAATCTGGACGTAGTCTCCCTCCAGGAACTCACGGAGCTCTTTAATAACCACTGGCAAGCTTGGACGCTCCCATCAGCCTGGACCCATGCCAGCATGCGATTTATACCCAAACCGAGCAAACCCCTCACTCTTCAAAATTTGCGCCCCATCTCCTTAACGAGCTGTGTTGGCAAGCTCTTCGAGCATGTCATTCTCAATCGCCTGCAACCGTTTCTAGAAACAACAGGCTTTCTATCCAACGTTCAATTCGGCTTCCGCCCAAACACCTCGGCGCAAGACGTACTTCTTGCCCTTCAAGAGCCCTCTTTTGCACCAGGCGCCGTACAGCCAGTACGCGAGCCATACTGGCCCTGGATATTCATAAGGCTTTCGACACAATAAGCCATGACCATATCTTCACGACATTAGCCACCATGGGATGCGGCACCCGCATATGGCAATATATTCGGGCCTTCCTTCAGAGACGCACGACAGAACTCCACCTTGGGGATATTGCCTCCCAGCCTTTCCCCCTGCCTGACCGGGGTACCCCACAAGGGGCGGTTCTGTCACATTTACTTTTTAACATTGCCCTAGCGCCACTGGCAAAGGCCCTTTCTGCTATCCCAGGGCTGCACACAGCCATATACGCAGATGATATATAACCCTCTGGACAACGGGAGGATCCCTTGGAATAGCCCAGGATATCCTGCAATCTGCCATAGACATCACCACCACTCATTTAGCAAACACAGGCCTCCGTTGCTCTCCAAATAAATCGGAACTCCTGCAACTGAAGCCCCTCCCCAGTTACCCCCAGATCGAACTACACATGTACGGCAATCCAGTGCCCATTGTGCCTCAGGTGAAGATTCTCGGCCTTCTCATTAGCAACACACTCGATGCAACCACCACCCTTCAGCTCTTGCAAAAACAGACCAAACAGGTCGCTGCACTTATCAGGCAGGTGGCAGCACGCAATCATGGGCTGTCTGAACGGGAGACCCTCAATATGACAAATGCACTAATCATTAGCCGCATTATATACCACCTCCCATACCACATACTCACTCAGCGGCAAACACAACAGGCAGACATGCTAATACGCACGGCTGTCACCTCCACCCTACGTCTTCCACGGACGGTTAGCACGAAACGTCTCCTGGCCACTGGTACCCACAATACAGTGACCGAATTAATAGAGGCTCAACGCACCAACCAATTAGCCCGCCTGAGTCGCACAGAAACAGGACAACGCCTAATGCGACAGCTACGTCTCAATCCACCCATTCCCACCCCAACAAGTCCTACACCTTACATGATCTCTCTGCGCACTCAGGATCACATATATCGGAAGCCCCTACCGCGAAATATGAGCGCTAGTCACCATCAGGGTAGGCGGCAGGCACGAGCGAGCTATTACACGAAAACATACAGCAACCGCTCCGATATCCTTTATGTCGACTCGGCAGAAAATTCGAAACCAGGATATTTCACGGCAGTCGCAGCCTATGAAGACGGCACAGTGGGGGCCGCCGCCACTATCCGGACTCCTGCAGAAGCGGAAGGAGCCGCCATCGCACTCGCTCTGGCCCACTCCACCATTGACAAAAACGTAACCGAAATTTGCACAGATTCGAAGGCCGCGTACCGCCACTACCTAAAGGGCGTGGCGACGCCGGCAACACATCGTATTCTTGCCACAGTCACCTCTCTCGACCGAACGGTTACTCTGTCGTGGGTCCCTGGGCATGCCTCGATCCCCGGTAATGAGCACGTTCATGCGCTGGCCCGTAACTCTCCTCCCGGACCCCGGATGATCAGGCACCCAACCCTGCGAAAGAGGCTACATCGGTCCTGTATACATATCATCAAATTACAGCATTCTACAAACTCAGCCGCATGACACTGCCACCACCCCACAGTACCTTGTCGCCCTCATTCAGCGCCACATGGCGACAATTACAGACAGGCTGTTTTATTTCCCTCCACCGTCTCTCATGCTTTCACCCCACCTTTCCTCCTGATTTTACCACCTGTGGCGTGCCCAGATCTACACTTTTCCATTACCTTTCGGAATGTCCTTCCCCAAAGGCAGTACCCCCATCCCCAATCCCACTCATTCTTCCTGGGAGGCTGCTTTACGGACCGCTCAGCCCACCGGCCAGAAATGGCAGGTGGATCGGGATTTACGTGAAGCGCAAGCCCGTGGACTCCTGGAGCAGTAGGGGACCACCCTGGAAGATTTTTTTTTGGTGTAATAAAGTTGTTTCCATCCATCCATCCAGCTGTGTTTGTCGCTGCTGCACAGTATGCAGAACGCACAGACTGTCTCTGATAGACAAGGTCTATTGTTGTCCCCCCCTGTGTAGTGTATTCAGTGGGAGACCACGGTAACGGTGGAGGCGGTCGGCCGTCCACACACTGCCTGTACAGAGTCGGAGGAGGAGACGCGCGTGTAGTGAATACGGTGCCGCCTTAGATGGTTGCTTTAGAGACATGTACTTTGGGGTGTATTCCTTTCGGGTGCACACCGCGACGTGTTAGACAGGCATTTGCTATCCTTAAGACCAATTTTCATTTCATTTCATTTTCCCTAAGGCCCCTACGGCGCGGTTCGGGAACTCATCGAAAGAGCCCGAACAGCAGCCTACGCCAATGGGGTTCCGCACTGAGAGCTCCAACCGCTGCTACAACCTCCTAAACTATTTCATTAAAATATTTCACCATCACCATTTTCGGGTATCCACCGAGATCTGAGAGAGACAGGCGTGGTTTCATTTCCTTAAAACCAATTTTCTTTTCATTTTCCTTCCCTTAAGGCGCGGTGCGGGTGTGCACCGAGATATGAGAGTTTCCTGGTGTACTGTTTGTCCTTCTTTTATTTTTTTTTTGTGGTGGTTTCACGCATACGCAGAAGTGGCAAATCTGGGCTCCGGCTCACGCGAAGCGCGGGGTTGACTAGCCTAGAGAAGCTTTTCGCTTCAAAATCGAAGTTGATCACACTGTTAAAGTTATAAAATAGTTCTTCCTTACAATGGCAGAACTAGACATGACATAGCTGCAGGAACAGTGCAGTGTCTAAATTCGGTGAAGGAAATCTCCAAAAAACTACCTTAAGCCAGTTTTGCGACGAAACATTGGTAGTGCCAACAAGACAGACTGTGCGCAAAAAGTAAACTTAACCTCCCAACCTCGTCGTTGTTGAATGGATTGGTTTTTAACAAAAGGTGCGTTATTTTATAATGCATTATCGTTAACTCTCTCTTCAAAGCACGCCATAATGTAGATAAGGTTTATGTTAAAGAGGGGAGGGGGACATAAAAATGGCAGTTGTTAGATGCTCTCCTTTCTCGTACTTAAGTGTATCTTGGCTTGCGCCAACATGTTCCTCCCAGATAAAGCACTTACTCAGGCGTTTTAGTCGCGGCGCCATGATGGCCACTGATCACCAAATTTACGCAACTCGCCGATCGCCTTCCCCTCGGCACCGCTTCCCTTTCCCGATACTGCGACCTTCTAGCTCCGCCCTTGCGGGAAACTAACAGTCGCAGTTCCGGGGACATAAACTGCGCTTGTTTCGAACTCCTCGAGTCCTCCGTGCCGTCCCCCTAACGTAATTGTAGTGTTCGTGGAGGGTGGCGAGGTTCTCGCCCTCGTCGACACGGGCGCTGCAGTACCCGTCATAAGTGAAGCTCTCTGCCGTAGACTTCGCAAAGTGACTACCCCGCTTTCTGACTTTTCGCTTCCATCGCCTCCTCACAGCGCATTCATCCCTCAGACCAACGGCCTGACAGAGCATTTCAACCGAACCCTCAGGGACATGCTGGCCATGTACAGAGGGCAAAACGCATGTCTAGAACACGCTCTGAGTGTGTTTCGGGCGTAACACACGATAACTAGCGATAAGATTTGGTTAAAAATGGTCTGGATGTAAGCATGTGCAGTTAAACTCATAGAATTTCATCGTCATTTTTTGCCTTGTTGGTCGCAGCGGCTTTGAGAGCTCTGGAACACACAGTTTGGTTGTTCTAGGCATGTGTTTTGCCCTCTGTACGTCAACTCAAGCCACTCCAACTGGGACCAGGTTCTTCCCTTCGTCACCTACGCGTACAATGCTGCGACGCGAACTACCACTGGATTCTGTCCCTTCTTCTGTACGGCCGCGAGCCCACCTGCACGATGGATACTCTTATTAATTACCGGCCCGACATTTCCGAGTCCACGCCACTCTCCGACGCCGCCAGGTGCTCCGAACAATGCCGTCAGCTTGCTCGCTCCTTTACCACGCAGACCCAGTGGCAGCAAAAACATGACCGCGACACTTCCGCGGCCTCTACCTCCTATCCTGCCGACTCCCTTGTGTGGCTCTGCGTGCCTCCCACAACTCCCGGCCTTTCGCGGAAACTGCTGGCTCGATATCACGGTCCCTACTGGGTTCTCAAGCAAACCTCTCCGGTCTGAGGACTTGCGCCGCCGCGTCCGCGAAACCGTCCACGTTCTTCTCCCCCCGTTCTTCCTTCCCCTTAAGACGACAGGCTGGCTCCTTTTCAGCGCGGGGAAATGTAGTGTGCCAACTGTGACGGGTGCGCTACCGTCATGCGCCGAGACTATCCTGCGCCCGACGACGACGAAGTTGCCCCGCGAGAAGGTGGTTGTCCACGTCTGTTTGTGTTTCTGTGAGCTGTATCTGCTTGTCGTGTTTTATGAGTGTAGACGTGAGCGATCTGGACCAGGAGTCGTATCCCGACTGGAGGGGGTCTACGATAGGTAGAGAGGTGCGGAAAGTCGTCCAGTCAGGGATACGAGCTTGTTTTAGTGGGCGTTTCAGGAGACGCATGTAAATGGTTTGGAATGAAGAAGATGATACAGTACTACCAACGACGACGAAGCGCTAGCGCCGAGGCGAAGAAGAAGAAGTCCGTAGAAGGCTCGTGCTGGAGAACTGCCGCTTGTGTGCCGGTCCCTCGCCTCGCTGGTTCCCGGACTTCTTGCGCCAGGGTCTTTATCGCTGGTGCTTCAACGTGTCAATAAACCGCTCTACATTTGGTGGAGGTTGCGGCGGTCACCTTTCCCCATCACCGTGGACCTTCGCCGTCGCACCATCCCGATGTCCAAGGCCGGTCAGCAGCCCCCCAGTCAACAGCCAGTCCCTCCGCCGGAGCCAGTCATCTGCTCCGGTGCCGTCCGGCAGCGGGACCCCGCTGTTTTGAGCGGCCACAGCGACCAGGATGTGGAAGATTGGCTGGAGTCGTATGAACGGGTGAGCCGCCATAACAACTGTGACGACCACGTCAAACTCACCAATGTGATTTTCTACCTCAGCGACGTTGCGAACCTGTGGTTCCGGAACCACGAGGCCGACATTCCCACCTGGGCCGTTCTGAAGAGCACACTCGCGGAGGTTTTCGGTCGTCCCGCCGTGCGGAAACTGCGCGCTGAGCAAAGCCTGCGTGTCCGAGCTCAGCACACTAACGAGACTTTCACGAGCTACATTGAGGATGTCGTGGACCTTTGTAAGCGTGTTGACCCGGCTATGACCGAGGCTGACAAGATAAAGCATATCCTGAAAGGCATCGACGACGACGCCTTTCAGATGTTGTTGGCGAAGAGCCCCACCACCGTTGCCTCGGTGTACACCCTGTGCCAAGGTTTCGACGAGTTGCGGAAACAACGCCTTTGTGCTCGTCGCTCTCCCCCACCTGCCGACTCCATCTCCGGCCTGGGCATCAACAATGACTTACTCGCTACCATCAAAGACTTCGTGCGGGACGAGGTCGCCAGGCAACTCTCGCTCCTTTCTCACCAACACTCGTCTCCGCCCGTCCTCAGTCCTGAGATCCGGCACGCCATCACGCAGGAGGTCGCCGATGCACTTCCTTGTCTTCGGCAACCGGCACCCTTGGCTCCCCAGGCCGGTCTTTTCCCAATCCAGCCCAACCCTGTTGCCGCCCCGCTGAGCTACGATCCTGCAATAACCGTGCCTCCTGCGCCCGCACCTGTGCCTCTCACCTATGCCGACGCTGTCAGAAGACCACCGCGGCAGCAGGCCTATGCATACGCTCCTCCTGCGATGTCTGCGCCTGCTGCTCCACGACACCGTTTCGCGCCCGTCTTGCGCGCCGTCTTGCGCTTGTGGACACTGGGGCCACCGTTTCTGTTATTAACGAAAACTTCTGCCGTTCACTTCGAAAAGTTACCACCCCATCTTCTGGACTCTCCCTCCGTACAGCTAGCGCCGAGCCCGTTGTTCCTTCTGCCGCTTGCACAGCACGCGTCGTCATCGCCGATGTTTTATATGTTGTCGAATTTTTAGTCCTCCGTGCAAGCTCCCATGACGTCATCCTTGGCTGGGACTTTCTATCCCGCCATAGCGCCGTCATTGACTGTGCCCGTGCGCAGGTCGTCTTTTCTCCGCTTTGTGATGCACTCTTCGACGAACCTCCGATTCGCTGTGATGATAAGCTTGTTGTTGCCGAGGACACCGATATTCCCCCTGAGAGTGCTGTGCTCGTCCCTGTGTGCGCCGCCTCTGTTTCTGACGCCACCGTTCTCTTCAAGCCTTCCCCCCTCCTTGCCTCTCGCCGACTTCTCTCTCTTCCTTTCGCCGTCATCGACATTCACCACGGTGCTGCCGCAATCCTCGTCTCTAACACCTCATTCTCTGCGTTTCCCCTGCTTCGTGGCGAGTGCCTTGGTCATTTTGAACCCGCTGACTTCATCTCTTCCTTCGACACCGATGTGCCCTCCTCCAGTCTTGACCTCGCTGCCCTCACCCCACGTCGCGCTACTCCCGATCACCCACTGCCTTCGGACATTTTCGACCGCTCTATTGATCCTGCCCTCGACACAGCTCAACACGCGCAGCTTCTTGTCCTGCTCGACCAGTTTCGCTCATCGTTTGACCACCAGTCCTCTTCTTTGGGCCGTGCGACCACTGTCGAGCACCACATTGAAACCGGTACCCATACTCCTCTCCGTCAGCGCCCCTACCGTGTGTCACTTCCTGAACGCCGTCTCATCGCTGAGCAAGTGGACGATATGCTACAACGCGGCGTTATTCAGCCATCTGCAAGTCCTTGGTCCTCCCCAGTTGTCCTGGTCAAAAAGAAGGATGGCTCGATACGATTTTGCGTGGACTATCGCCGGCTCAACAAAATTACGCGCAAAGACGTCTACCCGCTACCCCGTATTGACGACGCCCTTGACTGCTTGCAAGGCGCCGAGTTCTCCTCTCTGGATCTCCGTTCCGGCTATTGGCAAGTCCCGATGTCTGAGTCCGACCGTCCTAAAACGGCATTCGTTACCCCTGACGGCCTATACGAATTCACCGTAATGCCATTCGGTCTGTGTAACGCTCCCGCCACGTTCGAACGAATGATGGACAACATCTTGCGCGGCCTCAAGTGGAACATTTGTCTCTGCTATTTAGATGATGTTGTTGTGTTTTCGCCCGATTTTCCGACGCATCTCCAGCGCTTGCGCCAGATATTGAGCTGCCTCACCCGTGCTGGCCTCCAACTTAACCTCAAGAAATGTCACTTTGGCGCCCGGCAACTGACAATACTCGGCCACCTCGTATCCAAAGATGGCGTCCTACCTGATCCTGACAAACTCCGTGCTGTGGCTGACTTCCCTAAACCGATCTCTACGAAACAGCTGCGCCGATTTGTGGGCCTCTGCTCCTATTTTCGGCGCTTTGTCCCTAATTTCGCCTCTATCGTCGCGCCCCTTACGAAACTCCTCAATGGTCCCGCCGACCTGTCTACGTGGGACTTTGCCTGCGATGAAGCTTTTGCTGCGCTCCGTCGCCTTCTTACTTCACCCCCTATTCTTCGGCACTATGACCCCAGTGCTCCTACTGAGGTGCACACCGACGCAAGCGGAATTGGCCTCGGTGCTGTCCTGGCCCAGCGCAAGCCCGAATTTTCTGAATACGTTGTTGCGTACGCCAGCCGTGCTCTCACCAAAGCCGAGTCGAACTACACCGTGACTGAAAAGGAGTGCCTGGCCGTAGTGTGGGCTCTCACGAAATTTCGCCCATACTTATATGGCCGCCCGTTCACCGTCGTTACTGATCACCACGCCTTGTGCTGGTTGGCCTCCCTCAAAGATCCCTCAGGACGCCTTGGCCGCTGGGCGCTCCGTCTTCAGGAATTCGATATTACCGTAGTCTACCGGTCGGGCCGCAAGCACTCCGACGCTGACGCCTTGTCACGCTCGCCACTGCCCTCTCCTGCGCCTTCTTCCCCCTTATCTGATTCCCTACTCGCAGCGCTCACTACTACGGACATGCCCAATCAACAACGCCAGGATCCATGGATTTCATCCTTGATCGATGTCCTTCGTGCACACTCTACGTCCTCCTTCCCTCGGGCCCTTCGTCGCCAAGCTTCCCATTTTGCCATCCGCGACGATCTCCTATACCGCCGCAACTATCGTCCGGACGGCCGAAAGTGGCTCCTCGTGGTTCCCCGACACCTTCGGTCTGAGATCTGTGCGCACTACCATGCCGACCCTCAGAGCGCTCACGCTGGATCGCTAAAAACCTACGAGCGCCTACGGCAGAGGTACTACTGGCGGGGCATGTACAACTTCGTTCGTCGCTACGTTCGCTCCTGCACAGCCTGTCAGCAGCGGAAGTCGCCACCTCGACCCTCGACTGCCCCGTTACAGCTATTACCATGCCCGGCTCGCCCTTTCGATCGTGTGGGCATCGACCTATATGGGCCGCTCCCCTTCACGACCGCCGGGAATCGATGGATTATCGTTGCCGTGGACCACCTCACTCGGTATGCTGAGACCGCTGCCCTACCTGCGGCTACTGCTCGCGACGTCGCCTTCTTCCTTCTTCATCACTTCGTCCTGCGTCACGGCGCTCCGCGCGAACTTCTCAGTGACCGCGGCCGTGTCTTCTTGTCTGAAGTTGTTAGCTTCTCGATGCGTGCCACTCAGTTCACCGTACCACTACTGCTTACCACCCCCAAACCACGGCCTCACCGAACGATTCAACCGGACTCTTGGGGACATGATCGCCATGTACATTAGCTCCGACAGCTCTAATTGGGATCAAGTCCTTCCGTTTGTGACCTATGCATATAACACCGCATCTCAGGCAACCACCGGCTTTTCCCCATTCTTTCTTTTATTCGGGCGCGAGCCTTCCTGTCTCCTGGACACAATCCTTCCCTACAACCCCGACAGCTCGGAATATACTTCCCTTTCTGACATTACCCGCCATGCTGAGCAGTGCCGCCGGTTGGCTCGCTCCTTCACCGCCGAACGTCAAGGACTCCGCAAACATGAGTCCGATCAACACACGCCCGCTGCCCAATTCTCCACTGGATCACTGGTCTGGCTCTCTGTTCCGGCTGCGTCCAAATTTTCGGCCAAGCACATTGGTCCTTACCGTATCTTAGAGCGTACGTCACCTGTGAACTATATCATCGAACCGGTGACACCTTCTTTGGACCATCGCCGCCGTGGTCGCGACGTCGTTCATGTCAGCCGCTTGAAGCCTTATTACAGCCCTCTCGTCGTCTCCTCGCCTTGAGTCGCCAGGATGGCTCCCTCTTTCCGCGGGGGCAGTTGGAATGAAGAAGATGATACAGTACTACCAACGACGACGAAGCGCTAGCGCCGAGGCGAAGAAGAAGAAGTCCGTAGAAGGCTCGTGCTGGAGAACTGCCGCTTGTGTGCCGGTCCCTCGCCTCGCTGGTTCCCGGACTTCTTGCGCCAGGGTCTTTATCGCTGGTGCTTCAACGTGTCAATAAACCGCTCTACATTTTGTGTTGATTATACAGTGATCACTACCTAGAGTGTCCTCTGTATTCAGCCAGTCGGCATGGCGTATGTTGCGTGTAAATGTGAGGTCCGGGCAAGTATCTCGTTGAATGTAATTGCCGACACTTGTTGGGTTGGCGGGGTCAGTGTGCAGGGTGAGTCCAAGTGTGGAAAGAAGTTCCGCAAGCTTCCTCCCACGCCTGTCCTCCCGGGGGTATCCCCATATCCTGCTCGGGGCGTTGAAATCGCCGACGATTAGGAGGGGATCCCTACCCGCCACCTGCATAGCTTGAGTGAAAATTTCATTGAACGTGGCGTTCTTAAGTTTCGGTGGGCAGTAAATATTTAGAATGTGTACAGGTGGGTCAGACCGCTTTAGGGGCAGCACTGAAACCATCGTGTATGGGAAAGACGGTGTTGTGGGAAGTGTGACCTCCTGCGCAGTGTATCGCTTGTGAACAAGTATACATGTCGGCGGGTTGTGTTGAAATGTAGTGTAGTTTGTGAGTTTGGTACCGGCGCCGGGTTCCTGAAGGGCAACCACGGCGACGAGGAACTCAAGGTTCTCAAGAAAGAGGCGGAGATGAGTCCGCTTCTTGTGGTTCTTGAGACCCCGGCAGTTCCACTGCGTTAGTGTAAGCGGCTGAGTTGTTCTTGCTCGCGACTTAGGGTTGGGGGCCATGGTCGGAGGCGGAGGGTGGGGTCACGTTGTTAAGACTCCCCAGTCCGCTAGTGCCCGGCGCAGACGTGCAGGAGTCTTCCGAAATGTCAAAGTCATCGGGAATAGCTCTATTGAATTTTGAGGGGCGGTTAGCGTCCCTGATGGGTCCTGCGCGTTTAAGGACGCGCGGATTGTCTTTTATCCATTTTTGGATAATGTGCGTTACGGCTTGTGTCACCTGTGCGATGACACTCTCCACCTGACGCGCGATGGTATCATGGATAATTTTGGGGAGGTCAGCCAATTGTGTTTCAATTGCGGTCACCCGGGTCTCCATGGCCGCGGCGCGACTCTCCACAGGAGGAGGGATCTCCCTGTCTGTTATGTTTTCTGCCTCGTCGCTCGACGCGGGCGGAGTATGGAATTGGGATTTGAGCGAGTTAAGCTCGCTGGCTAGTTTTTCGTTTTGAGCTCGCAAGAGGGCGAGCTCGCGCTTGAGTTCCTGCGTCTCGGCGGTGCTGGTGGGGGAGGAGGGAGGAGGGGAAGGAGAGGAGGCGACCCTCGCCCAGCTGCCTACCTTGGGTTGGTTGCAGGCGGCGCCGCCAGATGCAGCGCTGAGAGCTGGGAACTCCGCTGCTCCGGGTGGGGAGGCCCGTCGCAGCCTCACGAAGCGATGGAAGAAACAGAAACATAACAGACGCCTAAAGAACCGCATCCTCGAACTCACACAACAGGCAGCGGAATATGCTACTCAGCTAGCCGACACCAACTGGGTGGACCGGTGCAACGCGGCTGCTCGCCAGATGTCTGGCCGCAACACGTGGCGCCTGTTCCGCGCTCTCATCGATCCAATACAAACACGCACGGAAACCCAACGCCAATTACATAGGGCCTTGCACACCTTTACAGGAACGACAAAACAGCTAGCGCACACGCTCAGGGATCGATACCTGTGCACCACTAAGGACCCCCGGCAGGCGGCGTACTCGTATGCAGGCGAAGAGAACACGGAGCTGGACAAGCCTTTCCAACTCCACGACCTCCGGGCAGCCTTAAGCAAAATGAAGCGGAGCACTGCACCCGGGCGCGACAAGGTTACGGTCAAGCTCTTGGCCAACCTTCCCGACGCAGCCTACGCCGCGCTCCTCAAATACATCAATAGCATTTGGGACGGAGAGACTCCTCTCCCTCTCGATTGGAAATATGCTCTTGTGACCTTTATTCCGAAGGCCGGAAAACCTATTGATGTGGAGAACCTTCGCCCCATCTCCCTCACGTCTTGTGTCGGCAAGCTGATGGAGACGATGGTGCGCGACAGACTCTCCGATTTTCTCGAAACACAGCACACTTTCGCGGACACCATGTTCGGTTTTAGCCCTCACAAGTCAGCACAGGATATACTTCTGCAGCTTCACCACGACATCTTAGATCCTGTCGAATGTCTCCACAACGACAAGGTGGTCCTGGCCTTGGATCTTAAAGGCGCATTCGACAACGTCAAACACGAAGTAATCCTGGACCACCTCAGTAACACCAACTGTGGCCACAAAACATTCAACTACATAAAACAATTTCTTACAGACCGTCAAGCCTACATACGCATACAAGATGCGGAACACGGGCCATATACCATCGGCTCGAGGGGAACACCTCAAGGCGCGGTCCTGTCTCCCCTCCTCTTCAATTTGGCAATGCTTCATCTTCCCTCCAAATTGTCTTCTTTGCCCGGGTTACATCACGCTCTTTATGCGGATGACATTACAATCTGGGCCACGCAAGGTAACCTGGGCCACATGGAATCCTGCCTGCAAGCAGCGGCGACCCTAGTCGACGACTACGCGGCCTACTGCGGACTCCAGTGCGCCCCATCTAAATCAGAATTTGTGCACATACGTTCCTCCCCTCGGGACACAACTCCGCTTTGCATCAGTCTCCCCTCGGGACCGATCCGGGAGTCCAAGGAGATCCGCGTCCTTGGTCTCTTCATACACCATCAACGCAGGGTCGACACTACCCTAGCCAAACTTCGCACAGTGGGAGACCAGGTGGGCCGCATGGTCCGCCGGGTCTCCAACAAGCGGGGCGGATTACGAAGCAAGGATGCACTGCGGCTTGCCCATGCTTTCGTGACGAGTAGAATCCTCTACTCAACCCCCTACTTGCACTTGCGCAAACATGATGATGACCAACTGGAGGTCATCCACCGGAAAGTCATCAAGCGGGCTCTCGACCTCCCGGTCACCACGTCCAACCAGCGACTTCTGGCCTTGGGCGTGGTAAACACATTCCGGGAGCTTCGACAAGCCCACTTAGTCAACCAATACACGCGTCTTGCACAGACCACGTCCGGTCGCCGTCTCTTGGACCGGCTACACATCAAACATGACTACCATATTGAGGAAAGGGAGAGAGTGCCAGAACCCTGGAGACGCGCCCTCCGGGTCCGACCCCTTCCCCGCAACATGTCCAGAGAAGACCATAGCGGTCGTCGCCAGGCGCGCGCGGAAGCGTTGGCGCGATACTATGGTAACCAACAACATGTGTATTAAGTGGACGTTGCCGGCCCACACCACGGGGTGTGGTACACGGCCGCAGTCGTACACAACACAAACACAGTTAACGGGCTCACTTTCAAAGCCTACAGCGCAACACACGAGGAGGAGATTGCCATTGCTCTGGCTCTCACTACTCCCAAGTCGAAACACATCATCACCGACTCGCGAGGGGCCTTTCGGAACTATGAGTTGGGCTGGGCTCCCCCGCTTGCCTGGCGCATATTGGAATATAGCTGCCGATGCGAAGATCCAACTCCACGCAACCTGATTTGGGCCCCCGGTCGCCAGGGCCTACAGGGAAACGAACAGGCCGATCAGGCCGCCCGCGCACTCTCTCCCCGGGCTATCTCCCTGTCCTTGGAAGCCTACTCCCAATCAGACAATCTGGCCCTTACATTCAAACACATCACCGATTACTACAAGGAGGAGCACCGGCGCTACCCGGCCCGTTGTAAGGGACTGGATCGCGCTGACGAGCGCCTCTTCATCAAAATTCTTACTAACACTGTACTGTGCCCGGCGGTACTTAAACATTTCAACGAATCCTTTGATGGCACGTGCCAGTTCTGTGGGGAGGTGGCTGACACCTTCCACATGGTTTGGGCGTGTCAATCCAACCCATCTATCCCCCCCAACCCCACCAGAGAGGACTGGGAGGCGGCCCTGCTCGGCTGTCAGGACCTAAAGACCCAAAAGGCCTTGGTTCACCGGACGCGGGCGGCGTTGCTTGCCAATGGGGCCCCAGAATAGGGGCTCCACCTAGTATTGTTAGGGGAAAGGGCAATAGGGCCTACCCCAATCACCTCTCTGTAAATATTTATTGCACTATAAATGTTTTTCACCACCACCACCACCCCGCTCTCTTGGTGCTGGCTATGCCTGTCTACGCTGCCAGATGCTATACAGGTGCTCGGTTTCCCCGAGGACATATAATAAACACACCCGTACAATATATATATATATATATATATATATATATATATATATATATATATATATATATATATATATATATATATATATATATATATATATATGAGGGGGGATGAGGTGCTCGTTATAAATATGAGAGAAGCCAACAGCCACAGAAACCAAGGGACACGAGGGATCTTTTTTAATTAATTTATTTATTTTGTGCTGTTGTTCGATTAAGAATATTACTGAATATGTTACCGCTTAAAGCTAATTGATTAGAAAAGCAGAAGAAAAAACAACCACATGCCGCCGGTGGGATCCGAACCCACGACCTCCGAATTACGCGTCCGGTGCTCTACCATTGAGCTACGGCGACGGCTGTCAATTCTTCTGCTTTCGGGGGTATTTATGTTTACAAATAACCTAACCTTTTTATTTTAGAGTGTTCACCAGCGCCACCCACGCTCTTAAGCGGCGGACGTAGCACGTCCTGAGTTACCGCTGATGTGACGTAGAACGTCACCGAACGGCGACAGTGGAAGCTTTGTGAGAACCCTCTTATGCTTCTATGGCGTCAAGGCTGCCAGAACCGAGGCCCTCGCTAAGCAATTAAGCAAACAAGAGACCAACAAGCTTAATTAAACAAGCAAATACCCCCGAAAGCAGAAGAATTGACAGCCGTCGCCGTAGCTCAGCGGTAGAGTACCGGACGCGTAATTCGGAGGTCGTGGGTTCGGATCCCACCGGCGGCATGTGGTTGTTCTTTCTTCTGCTTTTCTAATCAATTAGCTCTAAGCGGCAACATATTCAGTAATATTCTTAATCGAACAACAGCACAAAATAAATAAATAAATTAAAAAAGATCCCTTGTGTCCCTTGGTTTCTGTGGCTGTTGGCTTCTCTCATATTTATAACGAGCCCCTCATCTCCCTCTCTTGTTATATATATATATAAGGGATAACAAAATCTTCAAGGCAACTGATTAAAAATATAATAAGTTGGGGAAGTCACATTGAAAAACTTAACAGATTTATTCAACGCTTCGACCAGGGACTGGTCTTTTTCAAGAATGATCATACAGTGCATGGACGCGTCTTCTTATAGCAGTGAACATGGCACACACAGGGCTTGAAAAAGAAAAATGAGAAAAATCGAAGGAGAAGGAGGAACACAGCCGAGACACGAAACACAAACGCCAAGATGCGCCAGCAAAGGCGCCGCGTGAAAGAGGGAGGTAGGCCTGGGCGGGCACGCGACTAGTTGAGGGAAAAAAAGGCGTGGGGGTGGTTAACAAAAGAAGGGAAGTGCCTGCCAATTGTGTGCGTAAGTATCGCCTCTAGCCGCCTCTGTGCCATAAGATCACTGCCAGATCTGCCTCTTTCAAGACACGTATCGACAAAAGGCCATCCATTTGGAAGGTTCAAGGGCACCATACTGCAATCTGGCTTCCAGACACATTACGACTGGGTAGCCTGTGAATCATATCTAATCTTTAAATTTAACGCCTTGTCCGTTGGAATTAAGGAAAGCCCTGGCAAACTCTCCTGCCTTTCTGGCTAAATCTTCCTACAATGTTTTGTTTGTTTGTTTTTCTTTTCTTTGTGAACTCTTTTGCATCGAAAATATTGTTTCTTAAATCTACTATGATGACAGTTGTATAACGATTTGTTCTGTATTTAACACTTTCATTTCTAGTCGAGGTACTGGATTTTATTGTCATTGTTTCATTCCTTTCCAGTCATGCTATAGTAGCCATATGAAATGTGCTTGTCTTTTGGGATAAATGATGTCCGCTCTGTGTTAGCACGATACTAATTATTATTTAAGGGCCTCACTATACTCGCTTTATATTACCTTGTTGTTCATTCTTGGTGTACATTTCTTGTATAGGTAATTTTTCAACGCTATTGGGCAATTTTAGCTTGTTGTGATTTGTGCGAAACGCGCTCTTCTGAAATCTGTAGTGAATTTGGAGTGGGCCTAAATAAATAAAGTAAATAAATATAGAGGTGTGACTGAATAACGAGCCTGGGATCTTGCTTCGCTCAGCCCGCTCAGCCCCAAACGGCTGTTGCTGTTGAGCAGTGATGCTGAGTGGCCTCATCACGTGACAACTGATGAAACACCACTCATTATGCCTCTGATCAACTTTCGTCCTACACTAGGGACGGTAGCTGGACATGCAAGGAAAAGGTTTGGTTTTGGTTTTATGGAGTTTAACCTCCCAAAGCGACTTAGGCTATGAGAGACGCCGTAGTGAAGGGCTCCGGAAATTTCGACCACCTGGGGTTCTTTAACGTGCACTGACATCGCACAGTACACGGGCCTCGAGAATTTCTCCTCCAAAGAAATTCTAGCCGCCGCGGCCGGGATCGAACCGGCGTCTTTTGGGTCAGCAGTCGAGCGCCATAACCACTGAGCCACCGCGGCGGCGCTACAAGGAAAAGGCTTCAACACCTTATAGAAGGCGGCGAACACGCCTTGGTGCTGTCCGGTGCGGAACTGAAAGGCACATAGTAAAGTTCAGGTTCTCTTTCCTTGCACCAGAGGTGCCCCGCCAGAGACGGTTTATTCACTTGAAGACTGAAGCGTTCCTTTGCACCAGGGGTGCCCCGTCAGAGACGGTCTCAAGATGAGTTACGATGCAGGGGTGAGGCGAGTACTTGAAGTTTATGTACAGATATTTATATTGCATACAATTTTAGGCACTATAGAGACAAATTAAACAGCAAAGGACAAACAACAAAAAGGCGGAACTGGCTAACACTAGGGGAGGAACCTACTCGGCATAGCCGAAGATGCATAGCATCTCACCTTAGCCCAGAACCCCGCTTCCGGCTCCGGGGCCCGGTTTTAAAGCCCTAAAGGCCCGGCCCACATTTGGTGGCTTCCAATCATGTTATAATGTTCACATGATTGGTTTATCGAGAGCCTGGCCAGCCCTCCAGCTCCCGTAAGGTGAAGCACCCTCTCCACCAAAAAATACAAGTAAAAACAAACACAAATACACATTCGTGCCAGCACGTGCGCGAATCGGTACCGTGGGGCGGGGGGACACCCGTATTTCCCGGTGCATTCGCGAGCGGCCGCGTTCCGACAAAGGAGACGCATCGCTTTGAGCGCCCCCAGCCGCGTTCCGATGACCCCGCGTACACTACCGATCCATTACACACATAAACAACGACCGAAAAAAAAGGGACTTCACGAGAGGTCCTCAAACCGCCATATATATGTCACAGGAAAGTTCACAGAAGTTGACGAAAAGAAACAAAACAAAGCTAATAAACTTTTGTTCTTCAACAAATATTCTTTTGGCAGAACGGAGGGCCTACAGCAGCATTCTTTCTTCCAGCAGCAGGCGGTTTTAAATCAACGCGTGGTTGTGCATAGAGCGGAACGTATGGTTGGCGTTGCTCGGGCAGCAAATCAAGTTTTAGCGGTTCTCGATGTAGCTACTCACGGCCAGTGACACTGCGCATGGCCAGGCTTAAGGTGGAAACCTGTCCAGTTCAATAACCCGTAGTCTCCCCTGTTTCAAATTCTAAATATTGAGCCGACCGAGGTCATGATCCTGGGTTGTCCGGCTGGCGCCCCAGGAAACATAAGTTCCGGCTTTTGATTGAATTCAAAAAAAGGATTTATGTAAGCTTGCCGAATTATAGAAACTCATAAAGCAACAGCAGGATGTCATGTCTGGCAGACTGCTTGGAGAGTGGTCTACGATCAAAAGCCCTGTCGGAAAAGATTGCACGAATAAAGAAAACCAAATAAACAATCCTTCGACCTAGCCGCAACTCTTTGTGTATAAAAGCAGACCGCTGCTCGATGGTGAATCCACTGTTCAGCTTGATTCAGGCTCAGGACATCGGAGGCGTACAGGGTAAGTACTCTTCACTTTTTCACCGTTTACGTGGGTCGCACAGCGGACTTCCGTATTGTTCGAGCGACCGCATGCCGTACGTTGTTGATATATCTCAAAACATGCACCAGTTTATAGCACTTGTGTTCAATGAAAACTAAAATGCGCGGGACACCCTTGGAGTATGCTAAGCACGAAGCCGTAAGGATCATATTGGGCGTTCATGTGTCGTGGAGCAGACGCGATGATAAGGTAAAGCCATGCTTCTTCTCCTTTAAGCCCGGAATACATGCGACATTTTTTACGACGTTGTTCGCGCGGCAGGAAACGTCGTGGCGGCCCAAAGCCCTGCCGGAGATACATGGAGCGAAGAAGCGGCAGCGCGGCGCCGCGTATTTATTTATTTATTTATTTATTTTAGAGGTACTGCCAACCCTATGCAAGGTCTTGGGCAGAAGTGGGTGGCCGTGACCGTACAGAATATATGCACATGACAAGAAAGCGCACTTCAAGATAACAGATGGTCAACAGCGACAAATTCGCAGGGTTCGTTGTACAGAGTTTGACTGTGGCCGGGGGAAAAAAAAGAGAAAAAGAAAAAAGAAAAAGAGAAAAACAAAGAAAATGTATCGAGAGCGTAAGAGGTGAACACGGGGCACAAGAACAGGTTCAGAGCAGGTTACCATACATTTCGTTACCATACATGCCTCCCCGCGAAAGCAAATGTGATCAGCAAGTGGCAAATACCACTGAGCGAGGAATTCTTAGAGAGTAGCGACGCTGGCTTTTCTGTTATAGCCATGAAATTGTTCATTTCGACACCCCTGTACTAATCTTATCACGTGTGCATAGGTACCTATAAGGATTTCTGTGCTCCAATGCATGCCGTCGCCTTCCTTTGGATGCCCGGTCATCCGCGGATACCAGCGGCTGCAGTTTCTTTTTCGACACCTTCGCTTCAGAGAGGAAACGCAGGGTATTTAGATCCAATATTCGGTCGTGTTCTCCAAAAAAAAAGTGAATTTGATGTCTTATGAAGCGTTTATTTTCACGATAATACATTTCCGTGCTAAAATCACTGCGTAGCTGGTCGGCCATGGCGGCCATGTTTGCGGCGGCTGGCTGAGGCAGCCAAACCGTAAGAGCGGGCTTTCTGCGCTGATATTGGGTCGCTTCAGCGAAGTAGGGCCACATCGGCGGTGGCGGTTGTTTTCACGACGCTGGGCGTCGAGTGTGCGCCGTCGGCCGAAAGTCGGCGACTTGCCGCAGTGAAAATGCGCCATATTTTCCGGCTTTACACTTCGGCATACCGCTTCAACGCTTCTTTCCTCACCTACATACAAAAGAACACTGGCCACTTCTATGGAAGCCGGTAACTAAAAAGATTGCAGCACTAGGATAAAAGTAGCTTTCTTGTCGGTCTGTTTAGTACCTTACCGGGAAAACTAATGAATTCCGCATGTCGCAAAGGACCTGTAAAAATTGAAGACTCGGCAAAACCATAAACACTCACTTGCCCTATTGCCTCGCAAAATTTGGCTCCTTAAATAGAAAAGTTCGGTTGACTTTCGAAGATTACGGTTATCTTTCATTTCTCGCCATCATTCTTTGCGGAATGATTTTGTCGCAGCAATGGAAAACAATATATAACTATCATTTTCTAGCTTATTTTGTTCATGTCTTTGTTTAGTCCTGTGTTCTCCCTGAGTAATACGCGCAGCCCATCCTGTATAACTTGATTGACTGGCTCAGAGCTTATCTGAAAAAAAAAAGAAATAGGAGCACTAAATTATCGGCAAATGCGGTAAAATGCACGAGCAAAGAAAACGAGGCTTCCGGTGATAACAATCTTTTTGTCCTCAGACAGACGCACGGCGCTGAGGAGAAGCAGTTTTAAACGGCAGCTGACATTGCTAGAGGCATAGAACGAACACCATTTTGCGCGCATCAGAAGCAAAAGTTTCTACGGTCAATAGCTGTCTTTCTTGTAAACAGCGGAGTTTTTTTTTTCTTCCATGCACACGAAAATTAGAGAATTCGCGCTCACAGTAGTGGGTTCTGGCCATGCTCTCGTCATTATGAATCTTTGTGTGTATCAGCAGTACGTAAAATCTTCGACACCAGTGGGCAGAGCACCGATGTCTCTGCTCAGAAGTCGTCAGGCAGTGTATACGTGCCTGACGGCGACAAAGCCGCAGTCAACTGCATATTCTAACCTGGCAGCTTTTACTCGTTCGGTTGCTCCAAAGGTGCATCATTGTGTTAATTATGCGGCTGCGATAAATGTAGGATGTATAGGTGCAGCTGCGACGCAAAGAACTATTGCACATAGTTTAATAATGTGGTAGCATTTAGGCTGGTGGTTTGCAAAATGAACCGGGATTCTCCTTAACGAAGCTACCTGATTCATCAAGATAGTTGTGACGTCATCAGCACTGTAAAATTTGGAAGCCTAAGGACTAGAATGTTCCAATACTTCCTATTAGATTATCATATTGGATTATACTAACCCGACCTATTCCTCCTAACAATCCTCACCGATCCACATTAACCCACCAACTATCCCCACGAAACCACCTTGACACACACGCTAAATCCCCCCTTCTCCACCTTAACCCACCCTTTCTTCTTTAAGAATGCCGTTAAGAAGGCCCTAATTTTTTTTTAACACTTTATGTTTGGAGGAGGCCCTCAGCGCAGAGTGCCACAGGCTGGTTACGGTGGAGTCGTTGCTTGGCAATATTCCCTCTTTGTGGGTGTGAGCTTGAAGGCCTGTTCCTTTTCTCGAGAACTCGACCCTTACGTTTTGTTAAAGCTCCCCCCCCCCCCCCCCCCCCTCGTTCTTCTATCTGTGAAGCCAATTACAAACTCTGGCATTTAGTATTTAAACTGTTGTAGTGAAGCTGTGACAAAGTAGACCTGGAAACGTTGCTTTCGGGCGAAGCTGTCGCTTCATTTGTTTTTTTCATATAACTTGCATAGTTGCTGTGTATCGCCTAAAATAAATGATTTCATTCGCTCCCATTCGTTCAGCTCGACCACCCGTCAAAATGGCCCGTTCTCTGGTTGGTGCCGTCGCATGCTCGTCCGTCGCTTTGGTAGTCCTTGTCGTCACAGCGTCGGCAGATCTGACTGCGGACTTCTACAAGGTACCCGACGGGTCTTTTTCGTCACTTTTTTTTTACGACGATAGCTATACGAAGTACTTTATCTGTGGTGAATGACGTTGGCGCAGTCTTGAGCGCCCAATTCTCTGGCAAAATCAAGACCTAAGCCTTCAAGTACATCTAAGCATGCAAGGAGAGACTAGTCTTCGGCCGAGTGCGATATCCAGGACTATACAGAGTTCAGGCACTAATACTCATGAGAGTGCGCGCATTTATACTCGGTGACAACGACACAGGGGCGGAGCTTGGGTAACTGCGTCCGTCCTCCAGCATTTCGGCCGCAGCACGGTCACCTGGCACATTTCTCGCTGCGCTGTTCCTTCGCTCCTTCGGCGGTTTTATCTGGCGCCATCTATGGAAGCTTCTTGCAGCCGAACGTGCCTAAACAATTTCTTGCAATACAAAAATCCTGCCTTTTTTACGGCAACTGTCTTGCGTTTAAAGTGTGCAGTAATGCCTTGAAAAACGGATATTAGCGATATAGTGGGTTTCAAGAAGAAGCTATTAGCTCCAACCGGGGGCTGTATGTTCCACTGCGTAGGATGGGAGCTCGTGTCCCAGCTCAATAACTTTGGCTCCATTGCCGAGCAAAGCTGTTGCGGAGTATAGGGAGGGTACAGCGCACACTCCCCTGACATTTGTTTGTCCCAAGGAAATGTGCAAAGTCACCTTACTTTTTTAAAGCGCGCGTACTACAGGACTTCTTTTAATTCACCCTTCACTATACCGGGCGTGACACATTGAGATAAAAATGAACCATAACCTACATGCAGCCACTCATGTACAGAAAGAGGTCATTGAAATATTTTACAAAGAAGAAATATGGTATGACGAAATCCCGGAAAGGCCGCAAAAGGAAGTTCTCTCTTAATGTGGAAAATTACTTTCGAGACAGTCGAAAAGAAACGTGGCAGTAATCACTTTGTGAACGCAGTTCCCTTTAGAGATTGCAAGAAGCGAATGATATATAAGTGTGTTCGCACGCACATAAGGCTATTTTAAGCATGGTAAAGCGCTGTTATAGACGTTGGCAAAACCCGCGGTGAAGAGGAAAGAGCTGTAATAAAATTTTGGAAAAAAACGAAAGAACAGTGTTTACCTCGCTTTTTCTAGGAAGTAAGTTTTGATGGTGTTTTCAAGCAATGCTCTAATTGAGTGAGAGTAGTAAGAGGGTGTAACTAAATGTTTTCGGCTGCGAACTCAACTGCAATGCACGCATCGGTATCGTATTCTCTTGAAACAGAAGAAAAAAAAACATTTTTTGAATAATGCTCGAAGGGCCATGAGGACAACTCCATCAAATATTTCTTCCTTATTAAAATGACAGAAGCCAACAGCCACAGAAACCAAGGGGCACAGGGGATTTTTTTTTAAGTTATTCATTTTGTGGTGTTGATCAATTTAGAATATTACTGAATATGTTATCGCTTAAAGATAACTGATTAGAAAAGCAGAAGAAAAAACAACCGCCTGCCGCCGGTGGGATCCGAACCCACGACCTCCGAATTACGCGTCCGGTGCTCTACCTCTGAGCTACGGCGACGACGGCTGTCAATTCTTCTGCTTTCGGGGGTATTTATGTTTACAAGTAACCTAACCTTGAGAGTGTTCATCAGCGCCACCCACGTTCACAAGCGGCGGACGTAGAACGTCCTGAGTTACCGCAGGTGTGACGTAGAACGTCATCGAACGGAGAGGGTGGAAGCTGCGTGAGAACCCTCTTATGCTTCCTAAGGCGTCAAGGCTGCCAGAATCGAGGCCCTCGCTAAGCAATTAAGCAAACAAGGGAAGGGGATGAGGGGCTCGTTATAAATATGACAGAAGCCAACAGCCACAGAAACCAAGGGGCACAGGGGATTTTTTTTTTAAGTTATTCATTTTGTGGTGTTGATCAATTTAGATGACTGATTAATTCTGGGTGTGTTGGTGTTTGTCCGGCAGCAAAGGCTATATTTATTGCTGAAAAAAAGTGCGTTTAGAAGTTTTAGTGCCTCTCGGCTTAAAATCGTAATATATACATCGAAAATAACTCCTTGTAAATATTTTGAAGTAAAGAGGGTTGTAACTTAGGCTGGGTGAACCGCGCCCACAAAACTACCTGACGTCGCGTATATTTCCTATCCCATTTTTTGCCACTGTCTAGCTTATTAAAGCGTCGTTTTGAATGCAAGTAGCGCATCTGTCGTTAAAATGCGGAAATCTAACGATTCAGTTCTTCAATTTATACTCGGAGTGTTTCTAATATTGGCCAATGGTCTTCACTTAAGGCGTGCTTGTTTCATCGATTGCGTCTACCTGCTTTTCGAGACCAGCACGCAAACGGAGAGTTCTCTTCCTTAGACCGTGCAAGAGAGGCCGATTTTGGTCTACGAATGCTACCGCACCGGTGTCACCATCGAGCCGGAAAACACCGTAAACTTCACTGTACTTTTGGACGGCACTCAAGCTGGGAACGACGACGGCTACGGGATAACGTGGAGGGCTGACAGCGGCTCGAACGGCAACTACGTCAAGTAAGCAACATTGGGTCAACGATACCTTTGGTTGAGCTCGGTGGTACTTCTGCCCAAAATTCCCGATGTCGATAACCAGGCAGTCTGTCGTAAAAGTGGAGCCTGTTTAAATTGAGCCCACGCATACTATGAACAGCACCAGACAATAGCTACGGTTTGTAAAAAATTGCTGCTTCGTGTAAATTACTGGAGCGAGAGGCTTATTGAAACTCGTCGATCTCGTCGTTATTGCCGATGGCAGAAACAGCCCTTTGTCCAGCAACGTACAAAGTGATGCGACATCCTTTGTGTCATACAGGAGCTACTGACGCGATGAATGCATATATAAAAAATGATAGAAGGTATGTAGAGAAAGCTGCAGCGAAATTTCCTTGAGAAGCGAGATTTCGAATATTCTATATCCACGATGCAGCCAATAATCTGATGTAAGCCAATTAGTATCTACACCATGACTGAAGGACCTATCATAATTTTCAGTTTTTATTGTGGCCCAATAGTCCCATCAATTGGTAACTGTAGTTCTTGGAAACTTTTTTAGGGCACCAGATTGCTATTTCACGATTAATGTACTCTAGGAGACCACTATCTGGTGAGATAAAACATGAGCCCACTTAACTGCTGCAGTGATACAATTACTTGTACATGTACTGTTTGAAATACCATTATGATAATATTGTGTTATTCGAAAAAATTTAACCGGTGCCGTTGATTTGCAAATTAAGCGACGAAACTACTCATGACTACTCGACATTTACGGAGAGAGCACTTTCTCTTTTAACCGTGTCTCCTGGCTACGCGCTTTCCCCGTCAAAAGCGGAGTTCACTGTTTTTTGTCCTTTGCTTCCAGGACCTAGTGGAACTAGTGCCCTTCTGCTCCCCCACCCAAACGCCTATATGCTAGCCGATAACCTAAGAGAAACTTCACGTACGACATAGAAATGAGCTGCAACATAAGCTGAGCTATATACACTACTACCCGCGGATACCGAGCTATATTCTTTTTTTTTATTTACACACACTTACGTGGTCGGCGTGTTCCGCGCAAAGTAGGCGTGTTAACGGAACGTCAGCGAAGCATGTACTTCTAAACAGACACGAAAGCGTCAGAGTGTCGGCTGAAGTAATTTTTCATGATAGGGCAACACCTGCAGGCGCTGAAGGTTTAATCGAACGCAACGCGCTTCAGAACCATACGCAAAGACTTGCCGAGACACCCATCACTGGTTTCGTACGGACTGAAAGCGCACCATGTGCAAAAAATGTACAGCTAACTTGGTTTCTGGTCCATGGTGGGCAGCCTCTGTTGCATCTTTCCAGGTATCTTGAAGGGGAAAAGAGCTCTCGTTCTCAGCCTTCCCAAGCTCCAATCCTCCGCAGGGTGAACAAAAGCACCCCTTATACCACTCATAAGAAGCAACCTTGGACTCTGTATTTTTGGCAAGCTCTGTCCGCCTTAGACATCCACCGCAACAGGGACGCTATGCTAAACTGCAGTCATTCTTTCACTTAACTTTTCTAGGGGCTTCCTAGCAATCAGCTTCGACGACTCCACTTCGTCGCTGGTGGTCACTGCCCCAGGTACGTACCACGCATAACACTACCGCACCGCTGCGGCGACTTTGCATTCGAATGTTCTGCATCGGCGGCTCGATCGCAGAGGCACCCTCTGGTGCTATACCGGGACGGTGCGCCTCTTGCGATTGGATAAGGTTTGCCAGTTTTGGACGGTGACTTCTAATGTGTACTCAGTCCAAGCGCGATGTGTGAGCCAGCTGCCCGTTGCTGTGATAAATCTCGGGGTGCCTGAAATATGTTCGCGTAAAAGGCACAAATAAAGCAGTTGATTTACGTTTTTGTGCAGGTCTTATGCGATGAGAGCTAATTAAATCAAGCTCTTATTTTCTCTCTGAAGGATCCGATCCCCTCTTAGTAAATATCGAAAGCAGGCGAGTTACAGTACTGTACGAGTTGGTACAGTACAATGGAAAGAAAAATGATAGGTGTAACGTTAAGAGATCGGAAGCGGGCGGACTGGGTGAGGGAACAAGCGCGGATTAATGACGTCCTAGTCAAAATCAAGAGAAAGAAATGGGCTTGTAATGCGAAGGGAAGATAACCGCTGCTCCTTGAGGGTAACGGAGTGGATTCCAAGAGAAGGCAAGCGTAGCAGGGGGCGTCAGAAAGTTAGGGCGGATGAGATTAAGAAGTTGGCGGGGATACGATGGCAGCAACTGGCAAAGGATAGGGTTAATGGGAGAGACATGATAGAGGCCTTTTCCCTGCAGTGGGCATAGTAAGGCTGATGATGATGACGACAGTACTATTACAAATTATACACTATGAATGCGATTGGTGTGCAAGGGTAGGCGTTAGTATTGTTGTTACCACTGAAAATAGCAGCCATGCCCCTGACGGCTTCAGCCCTGCGAGCGAATCCTTTATTCACAGTCTGACATGTCCTACCCCCTTTCCACTCTCCGCCACCTATCACCCATCGCTTCCCACCTTCTCTTCGTTATTCCTCCTCACACTGACCCCTTCCCTTATCTTCGCTGAAATTGGGGAAGGCATTTATCTCTCCACTTTTCCATCTGTCAGCCAAGGCTTCGGAGGTACAGACCAACAGATTTTCCTAACATGGGGGTTCTAATGGCAACGCATTAAAATGAAAGTGCGGCACAAGTACGGCGTGGACAGGCTCTACTGGGCTTAATTTTTGCTCACTTGAGGAAACTAACAGTGGTTCTTGCTGTCCAGGGTAGAGAATCTTCAAAAAATGAGAGAGAATGCTAGCAACATTTGTGTACAGTGCAAGAGCAGGGCCGATTCCTATATGCAGGATTGGTATTTACTCGACCTTCTTATATCCCTGGGAGTCTTGATGCCACTACTGGCGCAGCTGTGCAGTGGTTAAGTGTTGCGCCACAGCCCTGAGATGGCAGTTGTTGCCAACGGTGGAATTTGTGCGATCCGAGTAGCTCTCAGGCAGACAAATGCTAGACGATTTTTCTAGCCTCTGAACCTCCGGACTAGTGCTTTCGCATTGAGATAAAGAAGGTTCATAAAATAATAGAAATAATCAATAATTATTGAATGAAATGCATACAGCTAGTGTGAAGAATTATGGTGCCCCATAAGGCATAGAAATGTACACGAATTTCTTGCTCCGACATGGCTTCTGGGGAGACGTATATGAACGCAATATTTCCGAGTAAAACACCATTATGTCAAGATATATATTGTGTTTCATCTCAGAATTGCACAATTTCAAAAAATCGGATTTTTGAGCTAGGAGAGCGCTTTTTCGGCCCAGTGTTGTCAGTGGTGTAGTACATCAGAATACTGCTGGGGCGTCCTAACTAGAATGCTGGTTAACTAATATTCAATAGTTAATGTTTTAATCGTTACTGTTAGGCTCCATACGTATTGATAGGCGTGTAGCCTCTGTAAGTAATATCCATATCAATTTTTGAAATTTTGGCTCTATCGGGTCAAAAAACATGCGCTTTCGCGAAGCTTGCAGGAAAAGCAACCTCTCTAGTGCATGTAACTCCTCGAAATATCCAAGATTTTCTGGGCCACAGCGCCCAGGGTAATTACGGTTCCTGAGTTCTAGAAACTGACATGGATATTACTCGCCGTTGGGCGCACGCCCGTCAGTGATTAAAGAGCCTAACAGTAATAGTTAAAAAGCTAAGTATTCAGTATTAGTTAACAATTCTGCCAGTTAGCACATCTTAGCTGTATTCTGATGTACTGTCACGATAGACAGAAACGCGAACTGTGCGCAGGCAACGCGCTCCGCTGTTAGAATTTCTTTGGATGGCACTTCTTCCTGGGTGGTAAGAAAAAGACGTTAGAGTCGTCCTGGTATGCATCATGGACAACTCTAGCATCTCTTTGCTTCCACCGCAGGAAAATAACGTTTAAAATAAATGATAATACTACAGCGATGACAAAGCTGTGCAGAAACAAAGCGCTCTGCTAACCCAGAAAGCCATTTTTAAAGAATAGTGTAAAATCTTAGGTGAAACAGTCCACATATTGGGGTCTCTAATCGCACTACAGCGTTTGCCCAAAACCGGTGGTGTTGTTTCGTGGTCAATGGTACGTGACGCTTACACGCGTTGTGGCTCCAGAACCAAATTCCACCTCCATATATTTCACAAAAGGGGACTTCCCAGTTTTAGGTTTCATCTGACGGTTAGGGTCTCGTACTTTTGGCGGCGTACTTAGCCTCACTAGCCTAAGCTGCAGGTGAGGCCAGGTTTTTACAGGCTTTACTCAGCTGAGAACCTACCGGAGGTGGAAAAATTGGCACGGACACCAAATATCATTGTGTGTTGAAAATGCGACAGCAATAGTAGCTGTTGATGCCCTTACCGGAAACTACGTCACTTCCATCCATCCAACGGGAGTACTCCGGTCTGGTAAAGTCACTTTTCTCCAGCCAATAGGAATGCTCTGATCCAGTGCCATCACTTCTCACCAGCCAATGGGCGAATTTTACGACCGACGAAGCATTTTTGGCTCCATGCGGCTTCAAAAGCTACAGCATTAAATATTCCCCGTTTGACCGAGTTTGTGATTACGCAACTATCACGACAGCGACAGCGACGACAGCGTCGTAGAAATAGGCAGCATTGAGAGGTACTTACATCTTACATCCTTGCGTTATTCAAGTTCCGACTCAAACCTACTCCAGGGCGCTCGCCACTCCTCTGAATACACGGGCGGACAAAGTAGAGTGGGGCACAGCCATTAAGCAATCTGATCCGGTAACTAGGTGCTTTCAGAACATTTCACGTTATTCCGCAAGACGCGTATTTAAAACTGTCATCTGTAGTGTTTTGCGACACACTAACTCGTACGCGTGCCTTGGGACACGTAAGAACCAGCCAAGGAAATATAGAAGGTGGCTGTTCCCTGCTCAGATTTCAAATTAACAATCTTGCTTGTCGCAGGCGTAAGTGACCTTTGTCTCTCGGGTAATGAAACTGTTCTAAAAAAATACAGGCTAAGGAAAGGAAATTTAAGAAAACTAAAAGAAATCAAGAAGACGTACGGCGCTGAGGAATCCAATAACTAACTTTTCGGGTCCTCCTAAGTTGTCTGTCACCGCAACATACTATTTACTACCCTGTCTTTCCTTTTCCTCAGATGGCTGGGGCCACGGTAGAAGAATGTCTGTTTCTTCCACCGTGGCTGGGGCGAAAAAATTATGGCTCAGTTTCGTGCAGACACTACCAGAGGTCTCCTCTGACCATCATGCCTTCTATTTGCAGGCCTTGCAGAACAAGCCATGGAACTCGTAGAACCTAGGAATGGGTTGGCCTACTATTTCCGAATAAGTAAGTGTACGCTCGGTTTATTTGGTACTCGCCTCGTTCTTTACGCCGGCTGAAATAACGGGCCGTAGTTGAGTCTCGCAGCAGGTAAGGCGGTTCACACAACCGCTTTTACGGTGCAGACGGCGGGAGCAGCAAACGCCAGTTTCATTCCTTCCGATTTCCCGAAGCTAGCTCGAGAGCGCTGTGACGTCAACCTGTGTTGTTATTAGTGTTGTAAGCCAATTTCCCAGTACTGATGTTGCCGATTCCATGATTGTTTCTTTGCGTTAATCAGTTGTCACTACTCGAACACTTTAGCGTGCGTTCCCAGACACTATTCGAGCATGCATTGGTAGCAATCTGCGTCACAAGGCAGATGCCCTCGACTCAGCGTGGCAAATTCAGCCAGGGACCAGCTACCAAGTGACAAGGGGGGTGGTCGTTTGGTGCCCAGCTTTCGCTGGGTCGCGAGCCAGAGAAGGGGTCGGAGCCAAAGGTTCACAAACAAAACAAATTTTATACAGCAAAGAGACGATACAGAGTATTTCACAATCACTCATACAAGCACATACAAAGTGATCTACAGTACAATGCAACTCGTGCAATGTCACATTCTAGAGAGATTACAATGCAAAATAATTATTGCACCTAAAGTGCACTAACACAAGAGAGAGGCAAATATGGCTGAGGCTTAGCTTAGGTTAAGCCTAGTCAGATGCGAAGAATATTGTCGCCGAGTTGCATATCGAGCACGCCGCTTGGCTAGACGTTCTTCACGCTCTTCATCAGTCTCTGTAGCACGCCGCAACTTTTGCTTCTCATTCCAACGAACAGCCCTGTCTCCAGGAGGCATCTCTATCCCGTGCACGCCTAGCAGAGGCAGGCGCACCCCCTTGTATACCGCCGCTCCAGCATCACGTGTTCACTACAGCGCACCTAGTGACAGAAGCAGGAAACACATTGGTCGCGACGCCTCACGCGACGGCGCGAGCTGGGGCCCCGTTTCTCCTATGTCGTTACGTCACGCATCACGTGGTCCTCCTTGGTCGCGACGCCTCGCGCGACGGCGCGAGCTGGGCCCCCGTTTCTCATCTGCTGTGACGTCACGCACCACGTGGTCATCCTTGGTCACGACGCCTCGCGCGACGGTGCGAGTTGGGCCCCCGTTTTTCATCTGCTGTGACGTCACGCATCACGTGGTATGACATGGAGGTCACGAAAGGTCAATGGTAACGACACCGCCGCGCTCGAGGAGCTGGGTTGGGCTATTTTAGTATGCTTCGCATAAAAGAAAACAAAGTTCATTCACGGGGCACTGCGACAGTCCGACGGCCAGAGGTTCACGACCGAGCCATCCCGCAGGTTGGCGAAGCTGTCTTGCTGGTCCGTGACTGGGCGAGTGGTGTTGTCCCGGGAGTCGAGCGGGCGCACTTCTCTGAAGCTTCGACGGCGGCTCAGGCTGACAGACGGCGCTCAAAGCCCTTCATTTATAGGCGTACTCCGCGTCTGTTCGTTCTTCGCGACAAGGCAGGCGCGCTTATACACACAGTATCAGCTGTGTAATTCCCTTGTACTTCTCGCGCCGATCGCTCGTCCCCATTGGTCAGGCGCAGGGACTAGTTTCGAGGTGCTTCGAGATCTTTCTTGTGTGGCGCCGCCGCCTACGCGCGAGTGAAGAGAGAGAGGGCCTCGTTTAGCACACTCAAGGCTACAGCCTCTCGGTCAGCATTGAGTAGACACTACTCCGACAATCTGGAAGATTCGACGACATGGGCTGACGCAATTCCTTGGCGCCGCACCAGCGAACGATGATGGAGAGGGCAGCAACACACACAAGGTTACGCGTCCTCCGGGGTTTCCTTCTCTTCTGTTCTAGCGGCGCGCGCTGGCGAGTTCGCTTCCGCGAGGAGCAGGTTTCTTCGAATATGCTCCGAATTTTGTGACTTCAGTGTGAATGCTTGCACGGAGCTACCGCACTAATACGGTGCTCGCGGCTTCATCATACAAGCCCGTGCTCAGCAACTACATCTTGCAGGAGCGTAGTCGACACGATAGGTTCCTAAGGATGGGAGAGTTGTATTAGGTGCCGACTAACTGCTGCACAATACTATTGCAGAGACATGCGTTGTACACGTTATATAACACACCGGCCGAAATGCCCTTGCCTTGAACTGAGTGCTGGCCATGTAGCGCGCTTAGGGCGGCTTTAAAGGTTTGGGCCCGTGTATATGCTTCTTTCTGATGACTCCTAGAGTGAAGGGATTCTTTAAATCTTACCGTGAAGGAGTTTAAAGCGCTGGAGACCACTTTACTGTAAAACACTCAAGAACTACAAGAAAAAAGAGTAATGAAAATGTGACAGGAAGGCCGAACTAAACCAGAGTTTATCGCAGGCGAACCAATTGAAAATTAAAGAAAAGGGGAGGGCCTCGAGGGACTTCTTTCCCGTAGGCAGCTCGCGTCCTCTGCATAGTATCCTGCATACTTGTTGCAAATAGCGTGCGCCTAAACGGATGCAAGTTTACCTTGAGGGCTGCCAAGCATGGTCCAAAAGGAAAAAGCGACCGCGAACTCAACTGTGTAGACAACCCTTTCAGAATCACCGCTATGAGGAATAATGCAAGTAGGTGAACCCCTCTAGTGAAAGGAAAGTACCCTCACTGATCTCAAGCACGGCTTTACCTTCCTCTTAGCTGCGATGAGGCTGCGTTATGGAGGAAGGGTAGGATATTGCAATTGATTTTCAAACATTTCCAAAGTAAAAGTCAGCGGGAGGAAATTACTGCCAGGGTGGTTCCAGAAGATGAACGAGGTCTGCCTAAGAAATAAACTGGAGCATTCTAGTCTTCTACTATAGCGAGGTCATAGATGTGATCGTGTAGACCCGGCCTATCCTCGTAAGGACGGAGGATCCTCTGGCTTGAGAGCTTAAAGGACACGATGAGAACCCAGCGTGTTGGTCCATTACTGAAGTTATTTGGAATCTGCATCAACTAGCCAAGCTGCACGCTGTTGTTAATAACAGCTTAGAATGCCGGCAAAGACCAAATAAGAACGGAATGATTGCTCCATTCTTAATGACCAGAAGTTCTCTGCAGTAGAGCCCACGGGAATGATTGTGCGAAAAAGGTTATAGAAAACCGCAAAGGGTAATTCAGTACCAGACGCAGTGTTCTCCTGATGGCTTGAATGATCGGACGGCATGGCTGTGCTACATCGTGTAGACAACAATGATGCTCTACCCGCCTCATGTGAGATAGATGAATGCTTCTATCATGGTTTTTCCGCCGCGCTGGCCTAGTGGTGTACGCGTCCGCCTTGCAGGAGATGAGGGGCGGAGTCCTCAGTTCTCGGGAGTGCCTTCTTCTTAGGAATATCTAGGGAGCGTAAGACCAAAAGCCTCCCCCCATCCCTCTCCTTTCTTGGCCCGGTCCTGTTTCATTGTTCCTAACAGATACCGGACCCTACCTCGTTCTAACCAAGACATTAGCGTGGCGCTCGTTGGCGAAGCTGCCCTTACGCCTGTGAAGATTGAAACAGGCAATACCTTTTTATTTGTAGCCCCCCCACTCTGAGTACGCATACAATTCGCATCTTTTTTATATCAAGCAGCATGTGAGGGACACAGCCAGGCTAGCATGTCTAGTCATTTTCCGTAATGTATCCTACGCTTCTAATGCGAGTGCACGTTGCTGTCATTCATCCCCCTTTGCGCAGCCGTCACGAGCCAGGACAACAAGGTGGTATACAAGCTGTACGATGTTGACTCTCGCTGCGGCAACGCTGCTGCTCTCCTGCGCGCCATTGATCAAGACGGACAGCAGGGCTTCCAATTCGTCCGAGATGTGGCCGAGCCAACCCAGCACTGCTCCAAGCAGGTGCTTTGCGCTGCCTAGAGGCTAACGCACTCCTGTTGTTTATTACCGAACCCTCCTTACTTGTCAAGAATCGGTGGAGACGCCAGTGCGCCGATATGTAACCAGCATCGTCCTGAAGGGGCATCTCTCCTGATCCTTTAATGCTAGGCTTCGTTTTCAAGCTTACAAAGATGGCAGCTGCCTTTCGTGCCTGAATGTTATTTCGGGGTTAGAAAACCTCAGACCGCTTACCTGTATCGTTCGAAATAAAATGGTGTTGGAATAATATTTTGCAGTATTGTCAGCTTCATCGCGAAGCCGTCGTGGACGCAGTATCGACACTGTGTTTCCCTTCTAGCAGTAGTTGCACATTGGCCTCGTCGAATCGCAGAAGCGGTCATACAAGTAGAGTAGTTCCGATCATTTCTTTTTTTTTTGGCTTTGTCACACACAGCAGGATTATAGGTGTGGCTCCTGTATATTCTGCGACCCGAGTTGGCGGCAAAATTCGTGAGCTCTGTCATAGGATTAAACATTTTACCATGCCGATGAGCATTATTTTTTAAGCTTTAAACGTCGTACTATGAAGTAATGTTTTAAAGACAAAAATTCCTGTTGACAATTCACGCCTGCTTACTAGAATAGCCGCCGAAAAAAAACTTGTAACCATATTTAAAATGACTAATTATGTTTTTTTTTTTAATCTTCCATTCTTAGAACATTGGCTTTTTCCAGATACAGATTGCTAGGGACGTCTGAAAGAGCTTTTATGGTCTTTGAAGAATGAATTTCTTGTTGCTCTCTGAAGGCAACTTGATCAGCGTTCTGCAGTGCCTTCGCAAGTTATAGAGCGCAAACTGTTGAGAAAACCGCTAGTCTTGCGTAATGTGTTCTTTCACCGTGCGAGCTGCATCGCATTCAGTGCTTCAGAAGCCGTGGTAGGCAGGAGAGCTTTTGTCGAGCAGTGGCTTTTGCAGCATATCTATGATACGGACGTCCCACGACTACCCACGCATTGCTGCGTCCCTCTGCACGTGCCTCGCGCTGCTTGTGCCGTCTTCAGGTGGATGAACGCAAAAGGGGCCGGGGAGGGGAGAGAGAGAGAGAGAAACAACTTTATTGCCATAGATTGGAGGGATTTAGGGCAGGTGGGCTTGGTGTGGCCCCCAGGTGGGGGCGACTTCCTGGGCCCACGAAATGAGTGCCAGTTGGATGCTCTTGTCTGGCCTTTTGAGGAGTTGGTTCCATCCTTCTTCGGAGGGAGCTGGCAGTAAGGTTCGAGGGGGCGGATTTCCCGCGCAACCCCAGAGGATGTGTGCCTGGGTGGCGATTTCTCCCTGGTAACAATTTTGGCAGACGGGGTCATATTCCCCGTCTGTGATGAGTGAAAGTCTAGAATGGCTAAGGATGGAGTGCGTCTGCAACCTGCGGAGCAAGCTGGCTTGCGCTCGATTCAAGTCGGGGTGTGGAGGCGGGAACTGGCGTCTCATCTCTCTGTAGAGGTTGGTAATTTCGGCAAAGGTCTGGGGAGCCTCGGCAAGAGCGTCTGGATCCGTGGGGCCGGCCGCCCGGTTGGTTAGTCCTCGGGCTAGTCGGTCGACCCCTTCGTTTCCAGAGTTTCCCGCGTGGGCGGGTACCCAGACCAGGTTGATCTTATGGTCGGGAGTGCAGCCGCGAAGGATGTGTGCAGCGGGGTGGCAGATAAAACCTACCGAGTAATTTTGTATCGCTCTTTTGGAGTCGCTTAGGACTGTGCGCGTACGTGGGTTAGCGATGGCCAGCGCGATGGCGGTTTCTTCTGCCGCTGTCGGAGAGTGAGCTACTACTGTGGCGGCGGTGACGAGAGTAGATTGTGGCGTGGTTGCACAAGCCACGTATTTGTTTGCACTTTGCCGTGCAGCATCTACGTATATTGCGTGTTCGTCGGTAAGGTATGTGGCATCTAGTGCTTGGGCTTTCAGCTAACGGCGCGTATCATGGCGGCCAGGTAGCATGTTTTTGGGGATTGGTTTTATAACTAGGCGGCTATAGACCCCTATCGGAATGGGCGTCGTGGGGTGGACGTCGCCTATGGGGTTGATGTTGAGACGGTCAAGTATGAGCCGCCCGTGTTTAGTGCGGGAGAGGCGGTGGATTTGGGCGGTCTTGTGTGCCTCTATGAGTTCTGTGAGCGTGTTGTAGATGCCGAGTTGGAGGAGGTGCTGTGTGCTGGCGTACTGAGGTAGCCCCAGTGCCGCTTTGTACGCTGAACGTATAATGCTGTTCACAGCTTCCTCGTCCTTCCGGTGGAGGTGATAGTAGGGGTAGGAGTAGACTATCCTGCTAATGAGGAAAGCTTGCGTGAGCCGACAGAGGTCATCCTCCTTCATACCTCTGCGGCGGGTGCTGATGCGGCGGATAAGGCCGTTGATCTGATTGGCTGTGGTGCGGAGGCGCTGAATGGCCTCCGAGTTTTGCGTGTTGTTCTGTATTAACATACCCAGAACGCGGATGGTGCGGACCGGCGGTATGGGATGTGTGTCGACTTCAAGCACAATAGGTTCTTGCGGGTCGGGGACTGGCAAGCGAACTCGTCTGTCCCTGATGACTAGTAATTCTGACTTTGTGGAGGAGCATGTGAGCCCGTTCGCCTGTACAAAGGAGTGTACTTTATCGATTGCTGTTTGGAGGGAGTTTTGGATTTCCCCGTCAGAGCCAGAGTTGGTCCACAGGGTAATGTCGTCGGCATATATTGAGTGTTTAATGTGAGGTATCTCTTCCAGGAGCGGAGGGAGGCCTCTCATTGTAGTGTTGAAAAGGAACGGAGATAGGACTGCTCCTTGTGGTGTTCCTCGGGTGCCTAGTGTGATCTTCTCGCTGTGGAGGTCTGCAATGTGAAGTTCTGCTGTACGGTTATGAAGAAAGTCGGCGATGTAGTTGTAAGTGCGAGTGCCTACATTCATTTGTGAGAGGTTTGCCAGGATGGAAGCATGTGACACGTTGTCGAAAGCCTTGCTGACATCTAGGCTTAGGATAGTTCGTGTAGCTCGGATGGGTCTCGGATCGAGGATGTCGTGTTGGATTTGCCACATAATGTCTTGAGTGGAGAGGCCGGTCCTGAAGCGCCGATCATAGTGGGGGGAAAAAGGTCCTCTTGGTCTACGTGAGTGTGTAGTCTATTGAGTATGACGTGTTCCATGACCTTTCCCAGGCAGGACGTGAGCGAGATGGGCCCAAGGTTGCCCAGCTCGAGTCGTTTGCCTGGCTTAGGTATGAAAATCACTTTGGCATGCTTCCAAGTGTCTGGAAGGCGACCCTCATGCCAGTGTTGGTTGAAGAGGTCCGTGAGTGCCTCGACGGACTGATCTTCGAGGTTACGAAGCATCTTGTTGGTTATGTGGTCGTCGCCAGCGGCTGCGGTGGTTTTAATCTGGTTGAGGGCGGCGCGGACTTCTCCTGCCGTGATGTCGGCGTCCATGTTGGTGTTCTGAGCACCCGTGTACCCTGAAGGGATGGGAATTTCAGTGGAAGTATTGATGTATTTGTCTTTCAGGGTAGCGAGGAGTTCCTCATTTGTGCCCTGAAAAGCGTGTATGACACGGGTGAGGTTCTTGTGAGATGTGGATTTGGTGTGAGTTGGGTCCAGTAGATGTCTGAGCAAGAACCACGAGTTTTTGCATCCTAACTGGCCGTTAAGACGGTCGCAGGTTTGATGCCATTGCTCCTGACTCAGTTTGATGGAGTAAGCTTCGATCTCTCGCTCGAGGCGAACGAGACGGAGCTTGAGGGATCGATTGTGTTTTTGGCGCAGCCAGCGAGCGCTAAGACTGCGCTGGGCCTCCCACATGTGTATGAGTTTGGCGTCGGGTGAGGGGCCATCCTCGTCCTGGGTAGTCGTGGAGGTGGCATTGGCGGTGTGTTCGAGCAGCGAGTTTGTCCATGTGTTCAGGTCGTCTATGGGGGCCGAAGTGCGTTTGGCGCGCACGTATCGGAAGGCGTCCCAGTTAGTGTTCCTGATTGTTCGGTTGGGGGCTTTGCTGTGTGTAGCCGTGAAGGTTGTGCTGAGAACATAGTGGTCGCTACCTATGTTCATGCCGAGGTTTTCCCAGCGTGCGTCTGGGATGTTGCGGGCGAAAGTGAGATCGGGGCAGCTGTCCTGTGTGACACTGTTTCCAATGTGAGTAGGCCTGTCGGGGTCTAGGAGTAGTGTCAGGCCCAGTGTTTGGCCCCGGGGAGGGGGGGGGGTGACCACATCCAACATAAACCTCGCGCCCCGCTTCGCCCAATCTTTGCCGTCGTCAGACAGGACCTCGTGGTTGTGAGAAGACTCCTACGATTCAAACCGCCTGTCAGACACCGCTATTAGCTGGAAGGGGAGGGCCCGAAGAAATGCGCTGGGACTAACATACGTAGCACATGTGCATGAGACGTTGCCCATGAACGCACTGCCCAGTAACATCCTCAAACTCTGGCCACACATTTTCCAGACAAAACGGAACAGGGCTTACGCCGGAGGGTGTAATGCGGGACAATTTAAGAAAGAAGTACTGTCTGTCTTCGAATTTAGCCACTGCCAACACCGATGTTCCAAAAAAGCAAGATTTGTGTAAAACTGACTGCCATTGAAAAACAGGCAGACGCTAACTGCTTGCTTCTTTTTCATGAAGTCACAAACTATTTGTCACTGCTTTTGTTTGCTTTTCTTAATTTCATTTTTTTTCCTTCCGAGACAAATGCAAATTTCGAGCTATGACAAGGAGCAAAATGTGTCTGTTTGCAGGTAACGAGATTTTCAATGAGGTCGATAATAAATTGTATACTTTGATGTTTTCCACAATCAGAGGACAGCATGCGGAAAGAAAAAATTCTGGGATGGGTTTATTTTTCTGGGAAATTAAAAAAAAATGAGTTTACCCTAAACGAACCGCCATGACAGCAACGGACGGAGCCAGGATTTTTGTTCTCTAAGGTATTTTCTCCTATCGGTAGAGGAAGGAGCACTAAGGTCAGGAGGCTCGAACGAGCCCCCTTAGATACGCACAAGTCCAGTATTCTTGGACGAACATTTTGAATATTGGAATATTGCAAGGCACTATTATGGGGAAACTGAAGGTGGCGGTCCATTCTTCCGACACGTAGCAACAAGGAAAGTTTTTCTATCTCTCGCAGCGAGTAGCTAAGCGTGCCATAGTAAACCAATGGGCAACGTTTTTGATGGCAGTGAAAACGTTAGCAGCCAGGATTTTTGTTCTCTAAGGTATTTTCTCCTATCGGTAGAGGAAGGAGCACTAAGGTCAGGAGGCTCGAACGAGCCCCCTTAGATACGCACAAGTCCAGTATTCTTGGACGAACATTTTGAATATTGGAATATTGCAAGGCACTATTATGGGGAAACTGAAGGTGGCGGTCCATTCTTCCGACACGTAGCAACAAGGAAAGTTTTTCTATCTCTCGCAGCGAGTAGCTAAGCGTGCCATAGTAAACCAATGGGCAACGTTTTTGATGGCAGTGAAAACGTTAGCAGCCAAAGAAAATACAAGCCTAGAGAGAGGAGATCAGCGGATTTAGTGGTTGTTACAGAAAAAATCTTTCAGACTTTGCGATAAATTGCGTTTATGAACTCTTTCCAGATGAAAAACACTTATATCTAGAATTGGCGGGTGTGTGCATATTGGAGCCGACAGTTTGAGAAAGCGACAGAATAATGGAAAGGCAGGGAAGTTAAACAGAGAATGCTCGCTTGGCTAACCTGCACCTGGGGGAGAGATTTGTGCAGCGAAAGAGAGAATTAACATATTCTACAGCTTGCAGCATGGAATGCGTTCATATTTTCTAGTGGTCAGTAATAATAAATGAAGACCAAAGAAAGCGTGCACTTTCACGCGCAAGAATGTTTCCCTCCGCGGTGGCTCAGTGGTAAGGCGCTCGTCTACCGAGCGGGAGTACCCGGATTCGAACCCGACCGCGGCGGCCGCGTTTCGATGGAGGCGAAACGCAAGAGGCGCCCGTGTGCTGTGCGATGTCAGTGCACGCCGAAGATCCCCAGGGGGTCGAAATTATTCCGGAGACCTGCACTACGGCACCTCTTTCTCTCTTTCTTCTTTCACTCCCACTTTCCTCCCTTCCCTTACGGCGCGGTTCAGGTCTCCGCCGAGATATCTGAGACCGATACTGCGCCATTTCCCTTCCTCAGAAACCAATTTTATATGTTTCCTTTATATTTCTGTTTGAAGAAGGTTGGGGACAGCGTCCACGAACCTTGGCTTCTGTTACCGGACGTGAGACCGGTCAACCTCCCAACTTCGTCGCGGTTGAATGGATCAGTTTTTAAGAAATGTTGTGTTACTTTATATTGCATTATCATTAACTCTCTTTTCAAAGGACGCCATAATGTAAACAAGGTTTATGATAAAGAGGGCGGGGGGGGGGGGGGGGGCATAGAAATGGTGTTTATTAGATGCTCTCCTTCTGTCTCGTACTTAGTGTATCCTGGCGGGCGCCAACATGTTCCTCGCAGATAAAGCACCTACTCAGGCGCTTTATCGACGGCGTCATCAAATACCACTCGTTAGCTGTGGTCACGGCACAAAGAGAAAAAAGTTATTTTACTGAGGAAAATAATATATCTTGCTCGATTATGAAGCAGAAAAGCAGGAATGAAGGCAACAGATGGTTGCAAACAATCATGCACAGTGCCAGTTCAAAGTGGTGGGACGTGGTAAATAAAATGGTCAATTTGGTCATTATTTTTATTTCATAATTTTATTTTTTCATAACTCTCGGGACTTCATCTGTCCTGTGAGGAAAAATGATAACGATACATGCTGTAAGAATTTAGAAAACTACGTTTCTTTTTTTCATACGTAGTGGTCGAAAATTGTGACCGAATCGTTTTTCCGACGGCGGCGCATCACCTTCTTAGTATATCAGCAGAAAGAGAAGAGATGAGACGAGCGGTGTTTTCATTGGCTGAAATGCGCACTGCTTCGGCCAAAAGCAAACGCGGAGGAGGAGTTGAAGGGGACAAGCGAGGGAATAATCTTTAATGTATTATCTTCCCAGCTTTCACTTTTCTGCTATTGTTAACCATCAACGATCCTTCTGGCATTTCGAAATGATTGACAATAGAATGATTGCTTTAGCTCATGAATCCTAAGATGTTGAGCAGTGCTACTGACCTCTCAATTTTGCTATGCGCACATGCAATATTTTTTAAAATCTAAAAGAAACGTTCCTATGTAATTGTGCATACTGGAAGTTGACCTTTATTTCCATCAACTGTGGTCAAGTAAAAAAAATTACTGGCTCTATTTCACACAAAAGGCTTTGTTAAACGTCTTGACATTAATGACTTATGCACTTTCTTCTTAATTATATAACACAGCGGGTATGACTATACGAGGGTGATAATTGTGATTGCTGATTAACTATACCGGGTTTTCAGCGACACGAGGTCCTGATCGCTGTCGCGTTAATAACGACGGTACTTTTAATTACATCGTTTCCTCACCGCATTGTGCTACATTACGTGCCGCACTGTTAATCGCATACGTACAATCGTTGACTGAACAATGCTTTTACACTAACTGGTTAGCGCATCATGGTATGGCTAGGAAACTGCCCTCAGGTATGCCACTCTCCACTGCAATACAGCGCCGCACAGGTGACTGCTTCCATGGGTCGGCCTTGCATCACGTTTCACCCTTGTGTTAACAGCCGCCTTAAACTTTCTCTTCATTTTGAGTATAAGCCACTGTCGTACGCTGGATATTGCAAATCAAGCTCCAAATTGGTTCTGCATCGTAATGATGCACTAAATTCGTAACCCGGCTCCATTCATTTAGAAGCCGCCGCGGTGGCTCAGTGGCTATGGTGCTCGGCTACTGACCCGAAAGACGCGGGTTCGATCCCGGCCGCGGCGGTTGAATTTCTTTGGAGGAGAAATCCTAGAGGCCCGTGTGCTGTGCGATGTCAGTGCACGTTAAAGAACCCCAGGTGGTCGAAATTTCCGGAGCCCTCCACTACGGCGTCCCTCATAGCCTTAGTCGCTTTGGGACGTTAAGACCCCTTAAACCAAACCAAACCATTCATTTAGCTTGGGTCTTTTCTTAACGGTGCCGTCGGTTGCCAAAGCGACTGGAATAATTGGAATTTCATTGTTGACTATGTGCATCCCTTAAGATCTAAAACAGTCTAAAGCAAGAAGAAACCTTGTCCTCACCTTCTAAGCGATTTTGGGTCTTTATGGATGCAGTAAAGACTCCGCTATATGTCTACGAAGCAAGCCTCGTTGAGTGGGGCCGTATTCTATAAGCTGTGTAGTTTCCTTCGTCCATTTCGTGTGCATTCGGTTCTCTGCCAGTGGTTACTCGGGTATGCCCGCAGCTTCCAATCGTCTGTGGCAAGCGGCCTAGCTATGAGGCATTGGCGACCTGGCTTCAGCATTGGCTGCACATTGCATCTAATTTCAGCCAATGGTGAGGTTCGATTGCCAACCACTTAATGGTCGGACCACTTGCCACAGACGCATGGAAGCCGCGTGTATACCCGAGTAACCACTGGCAGAGAACAGAATGCACACTTAATGGACAACGGAAACTACACAGCTTGTAGAATATCGCCCCTGGTCACTTTTAGCAACGATCGCCAGTTGTCGTAATTTTGTGAGATACGCGTCCGCGACAAATGCGGCTGAAGGGCGCTCGAAAAGTGCCGAATTACGACTGCTCGTGACTAGATGGGGAGAATTTTCCTTACTGAGATGGCAACTTTTGCCGGGTTTGTGACCAAGCGAAAAATTTGTGCCCAAATCTATGCACCTAACATACTTATTTTATAGTTACAGAGATAGAATTGAACGATATTTCATTTTAATGAAAGCATTGAACGTCGGTTTTCTCAAAATCGCGTCACTTTTTGATATATTCCCACCCAGGGTTGATGTCTGCAGGCCATCGCGGAAAAGTTAGCGCCACTGATGACGCCATCTACTGAAGACTGCAGCGTTAAATTTTCCATCCAACATAAGAAAATTGTTTCTTCTCAAACGGCCACAAATCCGATGTCGCATGGTCTGCTCGGGAAAGTGGGTGAGGCGGAACAGACGTCCTTATCCTTCTACGATTCCGTGTTGAGACTATAGTGCGCCGTGGACGGGGGAGGGACGGCTAGTTTAGAAAGTGGCCTACTTGGTAAATAGGGAATAGAATAAGATTTTTTTTTTATGAAAAAAAATTCTTACGAATTTCTAACCCCTGAGGCCCTGGCGTAGCCTCGGCGGCAGTGCGGAGATTGAGTAAAAAAGCGTTCCATACAGTGTTCAAGATACTGCTGGGGGAAAAAAAAATAGCGCTGAGACGAGGGACAAAGAAAGAAGACAACAGGATCGGCGCTCATTGAAGTGTTCAGGATGCTAAATTGAGCCATAATCCGTAAACACCACTTAATATAAACATCACATATTTCTTCGTTCTCTTTGCGTTGGTGTGGCACCCTGTGTCACCTAAGCAAGTAAAGAAGCTGGGTCGCGGGGAGTTGAGAGATAAGATGTACCAACGAAGGAAGACGAAGTCGCGGCTATCAAAGAAAAAGCACACGAAAATACGTTATTCTTTTCAAACCGTCTAGTGAAATAAGCCTCTCATCAATTAATTTTGTTATTCAAAAAGAAATCTCAGAAGCAAATCCACACGCGATCATAAGGTGTAATTCCATGAATGTGTCTTAGCTGTATTGGTTCTACATGATTCGTTACCTGCATGGGCCACACACACACACACACACACACACACACACACACACACACACACACACACACACACACACACACACACACACACACACACACACACACACACACACACACACACACACACACACACACACACACACACACACACACACACACACACACACACACACACACACACACACACACACACACACACACACACACACACACACACACACACACACACACACACACACACACACACACACACACACACACACACACACACACACACACACACACACACACACACACACACACACACACACACACACACACACACACACACACACACACACACACACACACACACACACACACACACACACACACACACACACACACACACACACACACACACACACACACACACACACACACACACACACACACACACACACACACACACACACACACACACACACACACACACACACACACACACACACACACACACACACACACACACACACACACACACACACACACACACACACACACACACACACACACACACACACACACACACACACACACACACACACACACACACACACACACACACACACACACACACACACACACACACACACACACACACACACACACACACACACACACACACACACACACACACACACACACACACACACACACACACACACACACACACACACACACACACACACACACACACACACACGCACGCACGCACGCACGCACGCACGCACGCACGCACGCACGCACGCACGCACGCACGCACGCACGCACGCACGCACGCACGCACGCACGCACGCACGCACGCACGCACGCACGCACGCACGCACGCACGCACGCACGCACGCACGCACGCACGCACGCACGCACGCACGCACGCACGCACACACACACACACACACACACACACACACACACACACACACACACACACACACACACACACACACACACACACACACACACACACACACACACACACACACACACACACACACACACACACACACACACACACACACGGCGACTTTTTCTACGAAAGTGGACTACATTGCTCACGCAGCAGTTATGCAATGTCGGTGTCTTTTTCTGGTTGGTTCGATGGTTTCGGCCACGCTGCTTGATGTGATGCACCAGAAGCCGATACGACTTCGCAATCTTGCCACCAAGTGCCACCTTTTGCGCTCCGCTCTTGTCCAACGCCATCGAGTGGACGGCGGCTCCCTTCTCAACTGTCGGCGCAAGTTTTGAATGCCAAGACATCCAGTGGAAAATCTATGCGCTGATTAATGGCCACGACGCTCGCCTTTGCTCTGCTGGTCGAGCACAGCGCGCAGGCCTTTCATCCCCGATCGACATGTAGGCCGGCAGGCCGAACGGCCTCTTCCGTTCTACCGTGCCGCCGCGGTATTAACTATAGTGCTACAAACAGACCTGCCTCACGTCAACGTTTTGCGTGAAGTCTAGCGAATACAAATCAGTGAGCTGATAGCCTGCAGGCGACTCGGACCTGACGACCAGAGATGCACTACAGAGAACAGATGGAGGTCGTAGGCAGCCGTGGTTGTGGTGGAGGTCGTGGTGTCGCCTTCCTCCCTAAGTCATAGACTTCGGATGAAAGCGCCCTTTGAGAGTCAGTGCATACACGACAGCGCCTCGCCGTGCCGAACTACAAGTGCCTCAAGTGCGGCCCTCCCTAAGAAGTCCACTAGTACAGCATGTATCCTTTGAATCTTCGGTTGCACGTGTCATGTGGTGATTAGTGGAACGCGTGTTCTCAGTTCGCTACGGACCGGTCGTTATGCACCCGCGCGGTTTATTCGAGCTTGCTGTTGTGAGTTTTGTTTCAGCAGTTTTTTTTTGTGGCCCTGTCGCTTCTGCGCCGAAGCCCGCATTCATGCCGCGAGAGAAATTCGAGAGACAGTTAAGCTTCAGCTTAAGGGGACGACGTGATAGTGTTAATCGGTTCCGGCGTCGGCCCTGAATCCTCTTTGCGTATCACTTAGAAAACATGGACACTGTCTTACAACACAAGCAAGGCCTCTCTTCAACCAAGTCAAACACTTACCGAACGTGGCTCGATGGTCTAGAGGCAGCGCGTTTGTCTTTCAACCCAAAAGTAACAAGTTTGATTTCAGTGTAACTGCCCAGATTTTTTTTCCAGCTGAATTAATATACTTTATGTTCTTACAAGAGATCACGTTTCAGTCATGTCACGACCTTACATTCACAATTTATCTAAAGTTTTATTCTGTCGCCCAATCCGCAGCTCCACGCATGAAGCCGATCCGGATTTTCTCGACACGCCAACTACAAGGCCAGGTTCTTCGCTGAACGAGATTCTTAACGCTACCATGTTAAAATGTGTCCAGGGTTGCGGGACCTGGCTGATCAACAAGGGCCGGATAAAAAGGCGTGGTTCCTGGCGCGCTGGCACACCCCTTTCTTTGCAGTACGGGAGGACTCGCTGGTGACGCCGACGCTGCTGCGTATTAGCGACTCCCCACCTTAACCTCCTGTTTGTTTCGTTTTAAGTACACTCATGCTGCAGGACGCATCTTCATGTAGTACAGCTTCTCCTCCAGCATTGTTCCCCAAATCTTCTGTTGACAACGTGCATTTTTTTTTCTGTGTGCCGCTTGATGCTGCGAACGGCTTGAGTTCGTAAGTGTAAAAGTGACCGTCAACCCTACACTACACACTTTCGCGCATTTTCACAGTGTGCTGGTTACGATAAAATCTTTTTTCCGCGTTAAACGCATTCCTGCATTAAAAAGGATGTCGTGGTAGAGCAGTGCTCGAGAAATCTGAAAGATGCGGGCTCGTTGCCAACCTGCGGCGTAGTGCTCTTACAGCACTACTTTTGTGAGGTGCGCGGGCCGGTTTCACAATGATCGGCACAGATACAGATGTGCGCATTGCGGACACGATAAGCACAGGTGGACAGCATGGTTGAATAGAACTTTGTGCCGCCCGCGTAGGTAATGTGATCCACTGAATTGGATCCATTTGAGCGTTGCCTACAGTACCCCTTTATGCAGTGGCTCGTTAGTCGATCGCTGACCTCCCTGTGAGCGTCCTCTCACACAGTCGCTTTTTACTGCGCCAAAGAACATGGGTGGACAGAAACTGATTTCCAGCTCGCGCTGCGACTACCTCTCGCGGTTGTGTGGTAGTTTTTAGCTCCGTTTGTTCATTAAATGAAAGGAATATTACAGTTCGATCGTGAATTGAAGCCACAGTTCAAATATATTATATTTTCGCTCGAGCTTTTACCCGTGCCTGAGAAGTAATGGGCTAATTTGGCATGGTTTATTGTTTGCAAACTATACTGGAATGGTCTAGCACACAGGCATACCTTGTTACCCGCGTAGGTAATGATCAACACCACAAAAAAAAATCCCCTGTGCTCCTTGGTTTTGTGGCTGTTGGCTTCTCTCATATTTATAACGAGCCCCTCATTCCCCTCCCCTTGTTTGCTTAATTGCTTAGCGAGGGCCTCGGTTCTGGCAGCCTTGACGCCATAGGAAGCATAAGAGGGTTATCACACAGCTTCCACCCTCGCCGTTCGATGGCGTTCTACGTCACACCAGCGGTAACTCAGGACGTTCCACGTCCGCCGCTTGCGAACGTGGGTGGCGCTGATGAACACTCTCAAGGTTAGGTTATTTGTAAAGATAAATACCCCCGAAAGCAGAAGGTTTGACAGCCGTCACCGTAGCTCAGAGGTAGAGCACCGGACGCGTAATTCGGAGGTCGTGGGTTCGGATCCCACCGGCGGCATGTGGTTGTTTTTTCTTCTGCTTCTCTAATCAGTTAGCTTTAAGCGACAACATATTCAGTAATATTCTTACTTGATCAACACCACAAAAAAAAAATCCCCTGTGCTCCTTGGTTTCTGTGGCTGTTGGCTTCTCTCTTGTTTTTTGAAAGGAAGCTCTACACCTCCCATGCAAAACCTCAAGTTCTTGTTGGTAAGAAATGAATGACCTTCAAGCAGCGGAGCTGGGGGGTGTCTGTGGCGTCATACCATGTGACTCGCCGCACCTCGGCGCATCTGCGGCGTGCGAACCCGATGGCCTTCACTCGGCTCCTAACTGCGTTGAACAACGTCATTGACCTCTCACCTCGCAGTTGCGCTGAACCGCGTGGCTCGCAGTATATCTTATAAGATAATAAAAAGCGCGAAGCATTGCGTGACGTTCGCAGATAGCCATGGAGATAGCCATGGAGATTGCCATGGATCATAACAGTCATCAGATTGTTATGATAAAGAGTGAGGAAACGTGATAAGATTGAAGCAGAAACCGAAGAAGAACAACAGGATTATCTGGAGAACCAGTAGCAGCCACGGCGTCAGAGGTAGAAGCTGATAGCGGACGCTGCCATTGCCTCCGCTTCGAGGTTAATCAGGTCCTAATAGCAGCAAATTACTTCATATACCACAAGACAGGCTTTTCTTTAATCAGGCAACAACCAAGCCAAGTCATTGATACGCAATAACGTTGAGGGCAAACCGTGTCTAACAATGCTTAATCGAGCTTCCGCTCTGTAAACTAAAATCAGCCGGGTTGAACCCTAGTCAGTTGTTCTCATATTCCCTCCCTCGGCTAGCTCGTTGGTATGGCATCCGCTATAATTCACGCATGCACTCGTAAAGGGGATATACTACCCTTCAGTAACAGAACAAAATATTACTCGTGCCGTTTTCAGCGACAACATATCCTGTCCACATGTCAGTCGTTTCTACTGCCGGCTTCTTCCGGTCGGGGAATGACACGGACCGCCGGTGGTTTATGCCCGCTGCAGATTCATACACAGACTTGGAATACTAGCGCGCAGCGCTGTTTTTTTTTATCGCCGGAAGCGTTCAAGCGAAAGAAAGTGAAGGTCAGTAGGCTGTTATTTACAGCCCACCCATAGAACGAAATAAAGCACAAACCGCCCGAAGTCACGCCCTGAGGCCGCTGATTCGTCTATGGCATGACAAATAAATTTGAGGATTTCAGAAAACGCATAAAGGCGGCATAAACAATCTCATCGCACGGAAAAAAAAAACCCTGAGAGTGTGCTGACTGCTTTGAAGGGTCATGCGTCAGAGACCCCAGCAGCTCGAACTACTAAAGCCTGGCCGGTCAATGAACAGAACCATACTATAAACGAGCTTCTATGCTCTGACGTCATCCTTTCGTATATGTGCGGTCTGATGAGACGAATCTGCGATGTTAAGCTTGACTAAGCAGAGCGTACACGAAGCACAGAAGGTAAGCGCAACTATTTCAACAACTGCTGGCCACTGAGCACGTACGGACTCAGTTACAATTTACGGACTCAGATACTCAAGGGTAGAAACTTGGGCGAGTCGGTAACTGCGATTCATGGTATGTGAGGTAGCGCAAAACGGGACAAGGGACAAAGACGTAGCGCCTGTGTTGTGTGCGTCGTTCTCTGTCCCTTGTCCCGTTTTGCGCTTCCTCACATACCATGACTCAGATAAGATGGAAAAGTGTTAACATGTTTTAGAGCGACTTCAAAGAAATCGCTGCAGTGGTCCTTTTAGATATCTAGAATTTGCGTTATGATTCTTTGCAGCACGAAGGCAGAAGTATCACGGCAGGCGCTTGAGATTGCACGCCTTTTTCAAAAGGCATCGCTCTGAAAATAGCTAGAAGCAACTACGAATGTCCAGCAGTTAATCTGCCCGTTATGCAGACCTAGGCTCGGAAACCTATTATTTTGTTTCCTCTAAACACTGTAGGCATATTTCATGTCTGGTTTAGTAATGGTCTGATGATTCAACGTTCAGACGACGTAGTAATTGTCGCTCAAGCTTAATTTCATTTCATTTCATTTATTGAAGCCTTAAGGGCCCGTGGGCATTACATAAGGCGGGGACAAGAACAGTGCGTAACAGCATATGGTACCAGCTCAACAAAAACTAAAACGTGATAACCGCGGCTTCGTGATAACGGCGGCTTCGTGCGAAATCCAAACTCACTTGCCCACCCTAGGGCCGAACAAAGCGCGCTGCAGTGGAACAACCGACATCAAAACACGGCAGGTATCAAAGGGGAGCATAGAGATACACATCTGGAATAATTGTCAAAACTGCTGTCCTATTCTATTTTTTTCTCCGGCATGCTACTCTCAGAACGTGTAGAAGTGTGACCCTGTCGGACGGGTAGCTGCTTGTCACTTAAAAATGGACGATTGCTTTTAATAGTCTAAAACACGACCATGGCAGCAAGGCGGTTGCTCGGCGATAGAGAAACATAACAAATTGCTGAGTTATGAGAATTCTTTAACAACGAATATTGTCACGTTGAAGTGACGGCAGTCCAGCGGTCAGGAAGACACCAGAAATACTTGCAAACGAAGCTCTTTATTTGGGCTGACTTGCGCCCGCAAAACAACTGAATCACTCGGTGGCGGCGTAAGCAACAAGCGTGCTCGTCAATAGTCGATCTACGAATGCCCGCTGCTCGCGGCATCGTTCAATTTAAAGCCGGCAAGGAAACTTCGAGATAAAGGTCGAGATCATCTAGAGTAATCTGGAAACACGTAGATGCAGCTCGGAATGGCTGTGATCAATCGAGATTAGTCAGGTCGCTTCTCACGAATACAAATTATAACACCCCTTTTCTGCGGCCTTTCGCGAACGAACGGACACTACAATGATACGTGGCAATATCAAGGCCACTATGATGCTAGCCGGGCTGCTAACTAGCCTTTTCATTATTCCTCAAGATGACCCCTTTGGGCTCAGCCGCGCTCTGCCACGCTCACTTTCTACGTAAGAGAGCAAACGCTTCCTGTAGGTCATGCCAATCTCTTATCATCGTGAATATCATCAATGTCAGCAAGTTCAGCTGCGCTTAAAAAGAGAAATTGACAGACGATTACCAGAGTCAGTAATGTGAAATTCGAGCGCAGCTCTTTACATGCCATCATCCACCTTCCGGTTATCCAATCCCCGCTCTCGCCATGACAGGTGGCATCTCGCTCTGCTACCACCTGCCATAGTTGGCAGGTGACATGTTACGTACGCCTACTACGCCGAAGATGATGCGGAATGCAGGCACGGGCGCCGAAGAGCTGCGCTCTAAATTGCGCATTACGTTGGGTGTGTTCATGTAGACGCCTCGCAGTAACGACAACTGCGCATTAATTGCAGTCAGAATAGATGCAAGGTAATTGTGCTTTAATCGCTGATTGTTAACGTGGACATTTTTCAGGCTCCAACCATGTCATTCACAGCGGACGTCGCCGCTGGCAGCTCGGTCTACGTCGTGTTGGCTCTCATGGCCACGACATTAGCAGATCCCACTACGGACTTCCTGAAGGTGTAGAAGGCAACCATTTTATTTTTTGTTACATGCGAGTGTTGTGCGCCAGCATCTTTCCTGCGTGGTCATAGGCTCAACGAGCCCGATACGTATGCGAAGCTTAGTTCATCATCCAGTACAAAATAAGAACGCTTTCAAGAATGTGAAGTATCTTGTTTGCGGCGCCATCTCCTCTTCAGGGGTAACCGGTGACTATCCGAAATACGCACGCTGCCTGAACTGTAAATGAGTTCTTATTTATTAAGTACAGACGGCGGCTAATTGCCAGCAGCTGCTAAGTGTTGGGGAGAGAAAAACAAATCTGATGTGTCTCGTCGCCAAGAATAGGTGGCAACATGAAATGCTTTGTGAAATCAGTGTAGCACGGCGCAGAGCAAGATTCGCCTGCTCCTTTTTTTTTTTTTTCAATTCACCCTCTTCTCCATCCGGTTACTGCATCCTTAGCTCATTTATGTGCGACATCAGGAAGCTGTGGAAAAATAACCTTTGTTGCGAAAAGCAAAGAACGGTTAGACTTTCTCAAAATAAATGCAATAAATGAACGTGTATTTTTCAGGCCCCTCTGTAATTCAACATTCGATTAATTCGAACGTTTTTTCCGCTGAAGTCTGCATTAAGGGGACTTTACCACCCTGGTTAAACGCACTGTTATCTCATGCACTGATTGATGCAGAATGGAGGAAGACACAAGGTGAGGTTCTGAGCATTTAGATTTTTTCATGTTCTCAACTATAAAGAATAAGTCGACGTCTGACCGAGGTACCGCTCAGGATTACGGCAACAACTTTGACTATCGCATTGCTCCGCCTCGATTTTCCACCGCAAGTTGGTCGCAGAACATATTCCTCCATGCGGACCCTGCTGGACGCCCTCACCGCATCAGGGGATACTGTAAGGAAAACTGACGATGTGAAACGAATGAGTTATCACGAACAGTTACGGATCTCGCTCGTCGGGATGATAACCTGCAATACGCCGACAGACTACGCGCATAAGATACGCTATTGCGCGCCGCCTTCTGACAACGCTTTGCATGTCATGGATGCCGTGGTCCTACTTGACGTGACTTAGTCTTCTGTCTTCCGGTGTACCCGATTGAGTGAATAATTTAATCGAAATGGCGGCCTAGTCATCCAATACTGCTGCTTGGTTTTATTGAGCTACGCGCGTGCGCAGTAATCATTCAGTTTTAAGCACCAAGTCTCTTGGAGATGCCAGGTGCACTGAAATAGTTGAAATCGAAACTTACCGGAGTTTCCTGCTGCTGGCTCCTTTGCTGACCCGACAACCATGTGTTCGATCCCAGCCCCGGGGGTCGTACTTCAATTAAGACAAAATGCTAGAGATCCGTGTACTGTGCAATGTAAATTCCCGTTGAAGAAATTCAGGTGGTCGAAATTACCAGAAGCCCATCCCTACCGCGTCCTTAATAGCCTGAGTCGCTTTAGGACGTTAAATGCCAGAAGTCCTCCGATCAAACAATTCGTTCTAGCACTTCATAAAAGCCATATATAAAACTGAACCTCTAAATATAAGCGCTGGAGGACCACAAACAGCTGGAGACGATGGTGACTACGCCCCACATTTGCCGTCAGCGAGCGCTATTTAGGTTAGTAAACATTTCGTGCGCCTACCGTTCCAACGCCCTCGTTCGAGTATAAACCTTTATCTCTTCCTCTTGGTTAACTCAATGACACGTGCAAGCTTGCGAGGTCTTATGGCAGGAGAATAAAAGGAGGACAAAAACTTCACGAAGGGGCGGAAAGGAAGGAAGGCAGTTACCGCTGCCACTTCTGCAGTAATTTGCTGCGTAACCTTTAACCATCCGCGAGGGCCAGTTTTTCCACCTTTTTTTTTTAAGGCATGAAATGCATGCTTTTAGCTTCTGTTCTCAGAATACTGAGGCAAACATTGAACCGCAGCGAGCAGAAGGGGGTGAGCATTAGCGAAGTTTCCAAAAATATATATCCTAGCGGCTATCAGCGTGCCGCGCGATAAAGTGACCAGGTGCACCGCGAGGGAAAAGACATCGTTCGGGCCTTTCAAGGCTCTGCTACCGCTGTGAAGATCAGGCTGTCATCGGGACACACCCGTCAATTCTAGACAAAAGCATTTTTGAGAGGGAAACCGTTTATGAACACTAATTTTTCATATAATGGAACATTTCACTGCAACAATCAATATATCCGCAGATCACCCGCTGGCAGTCTTTCATGTTTTTCTATTAACGTTTTTCCTGTCGTCAAAAGTGCTGCCCCGTTGGTTTTCTATGGCAGTCTTAACTGCTCGATGCGATCGATGGAAACACTTTCAAAGAAAGATTTCGCTACATATTAGAAGAATGGACCCTTACCTTCAATATTTCGATGGAGTATCTTACAACTTCCCAGTTTTCAAAATTTTTCCCGACAAAGTTGGACATGGTGTTGAGCAGCGATTGCATCTCATGATCACTCGCAATCCACGACGCCCGCCGGCGTGGAAGTGATTCAAACTATAGGGTTGCCTTTGTGGGCATCGGAACATGGGGCCGAACAGCAAACAGTCGGGGGGCTACTAAGAAAGAGGAGAGAATGCGTGACACAAATGGAGTGGTACGAAAAATGCGCTTTCGCTCCGCTAAATTGATGATTGCGTCTGGCAGTTGCGAAAACTTGAAATGAGGCTGCTTCACTCGAGAAACAGCAATCTTACCGGCTTATGCATGCGGTCAATACAAAAACTTTTTCTAGCCAGTCTATAGACTGATCGTAGGTTCTTGTTTGTAGCCTGCAAAATTTCTATCGACAAATCCTATGGAGCAGTACATGGAGGATACAAATCTTATAGATAGTCTATAGAAAATCTATAGATTTATGTTACGAGAACAAAGAATAACTGCGCAAAAAAGACGGGAAAAGAGAGAAGAAGAACCACACATGGTGGTTCTTCTCTTGCACTCTTTACACTCTTACACTTACGCATTACACTCTTTAGTGCACTTTTTATCGATAGTTTATAGAGCTTGAAAAGGCGAAAGGAAATTTCTATAAATAGCCAACAGAGTCCGTAACAAGTCTAGACACAGTCTATAGACCACTTTTATTAGGTGAGAGTGCGTGATCGAGAGCACGAGCGTTTATGGCTAGTTTTGAGTTTCAGTGAGGTAGGCGGTAGAAATTCTGCACGGTGTGGTGCGGCGTTGCATGGGCGAGGCCGATTTCAAGAATCTGGCTAGCATCTCCTTCAGCACATATTAGAGAAGAGTTATAACTCGCCCGTAAGAAATGCCTTACAGATCTCCTTTTGTGATGGAGCTTTAAAACACTTACTATAGCTGTCCATACGCTGCTTGTGTTATGGTTCGTGCCGACGTACGCTTCAAGATCCCTATTAACACATAATCAGTGCCTGTTCCAGGAAATTCACGAGAGGCCAATTATGCTGTACGCATGCTATTGCACGGGCGTCACTCTTGAGCCAGAAGGAACCGTAAATATGACCATGCTGTGGGATGCGACTCAATCGTCAGCTGACAGCGGCAGCGGGAAAACATGGATGGCTCCGAAGTGCGAAACCCGTAGTTATAAAATGTAAGTATGCGAACGAAACTGGCAACGATATTACTTCAGTTTTCGGGAAATCTTAATTCTATAACGCATCTCGATAACTGGGTGATGATATTCAGGTGGCGATGTTAAGTGAAATAAGCATCCTATGCGCCTGTTAAAATTGGCGCCCATTTAAAGAAGCCGAGAATTCTCACTGACCTAGGTACGCTATCCCATCCGACAGTTAGACACCACCATCATAAATATTTCAACAAAGTTACTGTCCGACACAGTGCATAGGGCTCACAAATTAAGAGCAGCATTTGATCATCTTCCTTTCGTATGGCGCCTCTATTGCGCCATACATTAGGATATAAGTAGGTGTTAAAAACAGCTCTTGCCTCTGGCACCTGTGCCTGCCGTAACCTCATAATGCGGTCATACTGGCTATAACGGCGTATACAACGAGGGAAGAAAGAATGGAAGGACTGCCTATACACTCTAAGAAAAAAAGGTGTAAGAAGGGTGCATCTTCACGACTTATGCTATCTGAAGGCGCATGGACTAACGATGCACTTTGCAGAGTGCATCGCTACACCCGTGTGGAGGTGGCGGAGGCCGTTAGTCTCTTTCAGAAAACTTACCCCCTTTTTTACTCTTCAAACCAGCTGTGTTCCCTCTGCCCGAAGACATGTACAGCAAAGTATGCAGCCCTCACCGCCTCCCCTCTCGAAGACGGCCCTCTCCGGAAAGCGGGGTGGCGGGGTTATTTTGAGGACAATAGTACTCTGGCTCACGCTCCCCCACTGCATTGATCCTTTCATCCGCGCTGGCGAAACTGACCGCGCCTCCTCGCTTCTTCAAGGGACCAGAAGCTATTTCTTCGAAGAACACGTACAGCGATCTTCTGCCCATCTCCGCCTGACATGGTCGGCAATAATGGCGGACGAGGCGGCTTGGCGGATGCACAGAACGTTACTGAAAAAAGGTGCATTGGCCGCGATCGGCCACGACAACCACCACGCATGCAAACATGCTCTTGGTTGCTAACGACCAGAATAATCACTAATATTCGGTGCATGTGCTCTCATACTCATGATTGGATATCATTTTAAAAAAGAAGTAAGTCAGCAAAGACAGACGGCATGATCGATGCTGTGTTACTCCTTTGACCAATCGCAGCTCTGAACCAAATCAACAGTTTAGCGCTTCAACACACCAGAGGCATGAAAATTATTGCGCTTATAATTTCGGCTTGTGGTTAAGCTTTTATTAAAGCGGTAATAAAAGCTTTAAAAGGAACAGTTTCGCTTCACAGCCAGCGTAAGCTCTATTAGTCAGCGCTGTTCTTCATGTTCTAATAGCGTACGATAAACGCCAGGGCGCTTAAATTCCCTCCGTACAATTTCGAATAACGTGCACTGCTTTTCGAATAACCCCGCGTTGTGGCACATGTTCCTGAACAAATAACAGACGAATAACAGAAAGGGTTCAGGTTAACATGCATACAAGTTAATAAATCAAAATCGGACGAACGAGCGAGTTGTTGACGCAGTAATTTTATGTTAGCTGAAGATGCAGTGTAACGCAAATCCCGAATAAATTGCACTCTCATATTTCTGCTCCATTTCAACAACCAAAAAGAGCCCTACTCGCTGATAAATGCGTGATCTTCACCACTAATATTGACAACGCTGAAAAACGAAAATGCAAGAAACTAGGGAAGGAATAATTCTGCATCTGAACTGAGTTGTGAACGTGGCCTGAACATTCCATATATATAGGTACTTTTTTGTTTAGAGCCCTTTTACCAAGACACGAGCCAGGCCTCAGAGTCGCACTTTTGCTGGTCTACTATTAGATCACCAGCATTTGTACATCTGCTCGTAAACTCCTCAACGCAGCGTAAAAGACATTTCTACGTTTCCTTTTCAAGAAATCTAGGGATCCTTTCTCTCGGCACAAGATAGCGAAGCCCATAGTAATCAGTTTTCGAGATAGCTGCATTTCCTGATCATGTTTTGGCGCATACAAGTGTTCCACATTGAAGCAGTTCAATTTCAGCTTATATTAAATTGATAAACAGGGAGCGAGGCGACTAACGCGATTTAAGTCTATTCGAACTTCTCTTGCGTATGAAATTGTGCTACACGTCTACAAGAGCAGAAATTAGCTTAAACTCAGTGTACGTGTACGTAACTTTTAGCTTTCAGGTTGTTCCGCGCAGCTTTAATGCAGTCAAGTAGTACTGATAGTCAGAAATGAAGTTGACTGCCTCCAATTTTTTTTTTCGAACTGTGGCGCTATGGAAGCATCGAATTCCGCAACAAACCGGGTGCCAGAGGAAACAGTAATCAAGGCGCTTATATTGCGGCAGTGCATTGTGAATTCTTATGAAATGGTTCATGCGTCAGGAAATAACTCTTTCTTTTAGAGGCTAATGATAAGCACTAAACAGTACATTGCACTAGATAGACGCAGCCCGAAGACCCAAGCTCGAAAATAAATGAAACTACGGCGTATAAACTGGCAGGTTTTCCTTCATCATCGTAAGTTGCTTCGGATGACTGAGACTTTTGTCTTGTACGCACAAATAAAACTGAGCTAAAGGACACATTGTATCGCACTGACGAACCAATCTTTAACAAAAGCATAAATTCAGCGGTGGCAACTGCCTATATTGAATAAAATGAAAGCGCGTATAATAGACGGAATCGCCCGAATAACCAGTCGGTTGAAGCGTCTTAACGGGTGCTTGCTGGCATAGCGCTGGCAGTGCTCCATTTCTGCTCTGTTGCCCCATTTTGAAAATATTTTGAGAACTTCGCGAACACTGGAACGATGAGAGGTGAGAACTGCTGCATCAGCAGTGGTCGACTGCCGCTTGAAACCCTCTTCTACGCCAATTCTTCAAAAGTTCAAATCTCTTAATCCCCCCCCCCCCTTTGTTTGCCTGAAACTTCTTTCTACTCGGTGCGGCTTTAATAAATCCATATTTCTATAGCTGTATCTATTTCGCGTTTTTGAACCAGAGCTGGTTTTTTGCTTTTTTCGAATTCTAACACGTGCGGCCTCATAAGCAAAAAGAAAGCTGAAATGTCATACCAGTATTGCAAACTATTATTGTATCTGACGTGGAATCAGTAATGCTCTAGCATTTACATCGCTTTTTTAGATAGTTCTATGAATGACTCAGAAGTGCAGGAAGGGCAGTTTATTGATATTTATTTCGCAGTGCCTTCCTCGTGCGGCAGTAAATGAGAGCTGACGAGAACGTACGTTCCACTACTCTGAAAACTATTGTTTTGCATACATCGTAGATTTACGGCAGCATCTGCGTAACAGCCGGCTGCACTAAATATTTCAAACGCATACTGCAAGGCGCTCGTTGTACCCGAGAACACAAGAGCTGTGAGCACGCAAAGAGGGCGGAAAAATTAGTACCACATGGACAGAGCGGCGCACGCAAAAAGAAGCGAACCCGCACATTGCAAGCTCCGAAGGCTGTTGCCCCGCACGCGGGCGGCATGACCTTGGAGCACTGGTTCCCTCAGTCAGCGGAGAAAAGGGAAAGAGGGGAAGCGCGTCGCCTCGCCGAACAAAAGAAGGCGCAAAGCAATGGCAGTGGCTTGTAGTTTTTTCCTTCTCGTTATACGAAGGGCAACATTAGCGGCATCGCCCTTAGGATCATCGGCGAGGCGGCAGCTTCCGCTGGAAAAACGCCTATACAGCATATCATCTGGGTGCCAGCTCACGCAGGCGTAGCAGGAAACGAAAGGGCGGACAGCCTGGCTCGAGGGCTCACTTACCGAGCAGGCTTATCGGACGCCCCGGAGTTACGGCTACTCACGTGCGAGGGAGGCTACGCAGAGACCCTACAACTTTATAGGGGAACTAGATTGAGGTATCCACCACCACACAGAGCACTGACTAGGGAAGAGGCTGTAGGATGGCGTAGGCTACAGACGAACACTTTTCCTAACCTGTACATATACAGCAAAATGTCACCAACGCAATTCAGATCAGACTGTCCCTGGTGCGGCGGTACACCTACACTCTATCACATTACCTGGGAGTGCGAAAGAAACATAGCATTCCACAATTATCAACCACCGAGTGAGGAGCAATGGGAGAGCTGTCTCTCCAGCAGCGAGCTCGAGGTCCAGAGGGCCTTGGTACAGCACGCTGTTGAAGCGGCACGACTCAGTGGAGCCCTGGACTGAGGGCCCACCCTTGCTCGAAGACTCAAGTCGCCAGCGCCCAAGCAGGACGACCAAGAAGTCTTCATCTCCGCGAATCTCTTGAAAGAGCAATAAAAGTTTTCTCTCTCTCTCTCTCTCCTTCTCTTTTTCGGTCACGTGCCTGTCTATTTGGATTGGCTATTTCCTCCCATAGAGTCGAAGACGAAGCCGCTGCTTACACGTGACGCTCGTCGTAGTTGTTGCAGGGTGTCGTGCGTGCGAGTCAGGGCGCGCATTCCTCATTTTGAGCTGTGTGGCCCGTGTGCGTTCGTGTTCGCTTGTGCTCAGCGATTACTTCATCGTGCACGCTTCATCGATGTGTGACGCTGCAGTGGGCGACATCTTCGCGAAAGAGTGAACGCCTGGAAGAAACAGCGCACGCCAGGTCGTCGCGGCGCAGCTCATCGTACGGATTCTTCGCGCCAAATTTCAACCCTACAAGTAAGTGACCTTTTCGTTTGGTCATACGGGTTGTTTCCTGCCATTAAATTATGGTGTATTCTGTAAAGATGCTTTATCATGAATTGTGCGCGCGAGCCGCTACTTGTTGCTATTTCTTGTTTTGAGCCGGTCGCGTGCGGCCGGAGGGAGCCTATCGTGTACAACACACGATCGCAGCGGCGCAATCTGCAGGCGTCTTTCTCATGCTTTCTTTCGCTGCAGGCTCTGATCCTTCGTCTGCTGTGCGAAAGAACATTGCCGGTCGTCTCTTCAACGCAAAGTATTTGTCCCTGCTCACGACCATTCAGTAAGGTAAGTCCAAACCGCAGTCTCCGTTCAGAAAGGGGCGAGTAAATTAGTGTGCGCGCTTCTGTGGCACGTAATGCGCGCAGTGCTCACATCTACCGCAGCACTGTATGTGGTTCTTATTGGACAGTAATCCCTTTAAAATTTTAGCGCTACAAGGCAACTCCTTCTGCCAGGCCGCTTTTTTTTTTTTTTTGCGAATGGACGGCGTCAATTTTTTTTCTCTTTACCACGGAGTAGCAAGCAAACGATAAAACAGTAAACGTGAAATTTATTTATTCATAGGCAAGAAATTAGCAGCTCATTTGTGCTCTGCGCTTCCTGGCATGCAGCCGTTTTCGCTCACACCTTGCAATATTTTTGCTAACCCAGAATGTGACTTATCATGGCAGCAGTTTTACTGCATTCAAATGGAAAGATGCGAGTGCTAATGGTGTTAAGTTGATATGTAGCTGGCTCTTCACTCAGGCTGCGAACTAATAGAGAAAAGTGGACTTGTTTAGTTCTTTTTACTAGTGAAAAGGTCTGGGCTAGTTGGTGGCCAAACATTAGCTCACAAAAGCGTACAGTCTATGTCACCTCTTTTTGTGCTCTTGTATTCTCTTGTGAAAGAGTGAGACGTTAGGTTTGATGTCGCTGTAAGAGGTTGAATAGAAGAATACGCTAGTCGATAAGCTTTTCTGTTTAGAACAATAAGGATTTTGGTTGCACTGCGGTAATCTGTCGACGAAAAAAAAATTCTGTAATGAATACTGTCAATCTCTTAAGCAGTAACAGTATAGTTCTTTCTTTTTTCTGCAGTGGCTGTTAGAAAATATCTTAATTATGTTAGGCACTTAGTGACAATTCACTGGTAATAGGCCATTGTGCTGTAGAAGTTTGTCTAGGCTTTTGTGCCAGTGCATTGCATCAATTATGCCTCTTATAAATATGTGCAAGTGCTGCAATGGATAAAATTTGGAATAAAAAGTTGTTTCTCATTTTCAAACTATTCCTGTCGTTTTTTAAGCATGTGCGCTTGCCATTATGTGGTTTAATGAACATATAAGTTATCACTAACCATTAGACTAATGCTATAAATGACGCTTCTATTGCAGTGCACCTGGGAGAAGGAGGGATGCAAAGGTGCACAGCCATTGTCACTCCTAGCACCGAAGTTCAGCTTGGATTCTTCAAAACCGTACAAGTGGCCGGGAATAGATGTGTGTGGTATGTATGTTTTTATGTAATTGGGACATTGTTCATCATCTCTTGATGTCCATCCGTGAACATAGTGTTCTATGTTGCACAGCTACAGCCATTCTATTAGATTTTAGAGCTTTTCAGTGTTTTCAAGGACTTAGTTCTGAAAGAATTTTTAAATGATGGTTTGAATAATCGTGACCACTTTTTATGGCATGAAGTATAAGTGCAGTTTTTTTTCTGCAAAAGTAGGCTGGACTTAAGCAAAGATTTCATATTGAATTAGTTTTAGACGTGCTGCCTACAATTCATGTTGCTGGCGTCAGAAAAAAATGACACACAGTTATGGTAATGCTTGGCAGGGTGGCATGCTGCCAAGCTAATATGACTAGCACCGTTTATGCATGTGAAGCTTAATGTGATATGCAGCTACGTGAGGCTGTTAATCTTCTTCTCAGTGTTCACACTTCTTTTTGAGTAGGAAGGTGCTGTTCACTGATGTGAATAATTTCCAATAACTCACATGAACCCATATTAGTTTTATTTCACATCGGAGTGAACTTAAAATGTAATTAAGCTCACGTGCCCTGCATGTGACAGCAGATATGGAAGGCAACTGTTTTAATAGCCATTCTTGCATGCTGTCAGTCAGTGTTTACAATTTCATTATGCTGAGCATCTGAAAAGATGTGTAAAGGTTACATTCTATTGTGCCGGCAAAATGTAATTCATGGGAATTACTGCTGCTGCATATGCTGCAAGCATTGGATGCAGCGGCACTGTCTAAATAAAAAGACGAGATTTGTAATTTCCTCAAGCAAAAATAGTGCTTTAGAAGGAGACTGTTCTATGCTGCTTGTGTAGTTAATGTAGTCTGTCAGTGAAGACCAGTCCATAATAAAAGCTTTTTGCATAGGCATAATGTAGAGGTGTAGTATGAAACAGGCTATGAACGTGAATAAAAGATACCTTTATTGTAATGTGGTCCAAATAATTTTTTTTGGTATGACGTTATCTCATGAGTGGAGACAACTCTTTAGATATGTAAGTTGCCCTTGCTATTATTTCACGTTTAGCCCAAAGCTTTTCCTTGTTTTACAGGAGCGGTACACTAAAATTTATAGTGCATAGCCTATGTGCGTAGGCCTTTCACCAGGTATTTAAACTTTATCGAAAGGCTGTGACAATGGAATGCACCCAGAAATGCCATTACAGACACAAGCTTCCTGCTGTTTGCTAATCGGAAATGAATTCACAGGTAATATATGCAGGGAAAATTACTGTTGGAGGTATCACTCATTGATGCTCAGATAATCACCTACACTTCCCTTTTAGGAAGAAAATTCACTGTATGGGCAACAAACATATAATGGCATCAGAGACTAGAGACAAATTGTTAGCAAGGGCTGTATGAAACCTTAACCACTCTAGATATGGAGAACTAAACACACGAGAATGGAGAGAAGGGTTTGTTAAACGGCATTTCATTTTATCACCTTTTAGTAGTTTCCATTTCATGCACATGTTTTTCTGTTTCTTGATATGACCCTCTTCTTAGTCTGGCATCCAGGATGCCTACAGCCTGACTGTGCAGCTGGGCACAATATTCTGGATTTTTCCTGAGAAGCCAGTGTGCTTGTGATAATGTCAGCATATGTGAGTGATTAAGTAGCTGCCATTTAAGACATGTTTTGTTTTTCCTGCATATTGTTTCTGATTTTGGTTCTCATTAATAAACAGAAGCCTGCACTTGTGGAATTGTTTTCATGCATCTCCCTTTATCCCTGCCTTTTGTGTGGTTTACACTTTTAGACCTGAATTAACTAAGTCCATGGTCACGTCGTCTGTGCTTTGTGGTTGCAAAATTCATTATATGTTTTCTTCTCTGTGCAGGTCAAATACATGGTACATACTGCCTCCACCTGTATGAAGAAGACTGCCAGGGCCATTGCTGTAATATGGTGTAGCATGTGACAAAATAAATATGATGGTATGTTTCTTTCTCCAATTCGTTTATGAATTCTTTGTGTACATTCTGCAGTAGTACCTGCACCTGAACACACAATGACACAGACCATCTCACCTGAAAGATTTGTCGCAACATTTGGACACTGCCTGCACTTCCAGAAAGACTCGGGTTTCTACCATGTGGGTCAACTTTAGTCCTGCATTCAGTGGGCAGGTTTACGCTACAGAAGGGTAATAATGCTCTCGTGTGGACAGTATAAATACACCACTGAGTAGTGCATAGATACCCTTTGCAGTAGGGCATTACTTTGTACCACTAGAAGGGTAACTTTATCCATCATGTAAGGGCATAAGCTTGCACCACAGGGGTGCAAACTTTGCTCTGTTTATGACGGTATAAGTTTAGTCTTTGACAAAGTAACTTTGCACTTCTAGACGTAGCATAAATTTACCTGCTAAAGGTGCAAACTTGCACCTTGCATGCTAGGATATGTTTATGCTTTCTTCAGGTTAACATTTACCCCTTTTAGAAAGGTGTAATGTTATACCTAATTGGTTTAAAGTTACTCTTCTTATGTCAGTGCAAGTTTAAGCTATTAGAGCGTAACATTACTCTATGTGCGAGAGCATAAATACTTAGTCTCCAAGAAACAGCGTAACCTTACCCCCAAAAAGGTGTCAGCTCAGCGACAAGTGTTTTACCCCCCAAAAAGACTAAGATCACACCTTTTTTTCTTAGAGTGTACAACAGCAGCGCTGGATACAAGGGCTATTCGAACAGGAGGACCCTATTTTGTACCCGTAAGAGAGGCGACGCGCCTCTCTTACGGGCGGAGGAAAGCTGAGGAAAGAATTCGATTCGAAGGGGAAGGCTACCAACTCGTGTTCCACTTTCGAAAAAAAAAAAAAATTGGCAGAGGCTTAGCTTGGTTAAGCCCGGTAAGTTGCGAAAGCAATAGTCCTGGCTGCACCTGGTTTGGCTGGTGGTGTCCTGGTAGTGCTCTTAGTAAAGATTATGTTTATCAAAGTTTTGCCCATTTGTTTTACATGGCATTATACTCACCACACGAGGGCCCCCCGTGCTGGGAGATTTATGCGTGCCTCGGTCGCCAAAACGAGCAGCTGACGTTAACGGATGATTGTCTAAAAGCTGCGAGCTACGCAGCCAAAGCCGGCGGCCGAGGTTGCGGGTAACCGCTGTATGGATGGAGGGATAGGAGCGCCCCCTGTGAAACGGGGTGGAGGCAATTGGCACCATTCTCAGCTTTTCTTTCGTAATTTTTTTATTTTTGAGTTATAGTATTTTTGCATTTGTTATTTATTGTTTCTTTTTTTCTTATTTTGCATTTTATTTGTAATTTTTTATGTGTTCTTATTCTCTTTTTACTTTTTTATGTTTTTTTTATTTATTCGCGGCAGCTGCGCGCAGCTGCTGCTCGGCGCACCGTGGTTACGCTGGGACGACCGCGACGAGACGAGTTGGGGCTCTGTCTCTCTCCGTCTGGCGTGACGTCACAGCGGAGGTCATGCTAAAGGTCAAACGTGGTTACACCGCCGGGACGACGCTCAAGGGCTCAAACTGCGAGCAGTATTACTTTCGCAATGAAATTCTTTCGGGAGGAGATCTTTCCCAAGCATATTGTCCCCAAGGCGGTTCTCTTGATCGACCAAGGTGCCGGTTGGGGGAGGGGTAGGATTCAGTGTCTGATTCCCGCCAATGTCGTTAATCAGTCCATGCAATTGAAGGGCAAGTCCTAGGTCGGTCTCTATTCCCTCGAATGAAATAAGTCAGTGTTTACCAAATTTCTGCTGACAGAAGTTTGTTACTTAAAAAAAGGACGCTGAAAGACCTTCGCAAAACATTAAAAAGCTTTAGTATTCAAGTTCAGAACGTCAGCGAGAATCTAGCGAAATTGTGGTTCTATTGACTCACTCATGGCGAGAGATAAACCAGACGCATTAGTTGTTAGCGTTGTTGTTAGTGGCTGTTTATTAGTAAAAAACAAAAATTGTAGGAACAGATGTTGCTAGCGACATCGAAACCTGAATCACCTGAGCTGCGGCTAGCGGGAATAAAACGACATGGAGAGGACAGGGAGAAGGAAGGAAAGGGGTAAGCGATAGAAGAAAGGATAGGGGTAGGGCGGCAGTATACACTATGTCAAAATACAGGATATTAAAATAAAAATAACAGTGGGGTGCTGCGCCCCTAAAGGTTGTTGACCGCACTAGCAACCTGAAACGGTTTATTAATTGAGAAACGAGGCAAAATACCGCAAAATGGTGCACCGGTAACAGCGGCGGTATTGCTAGGACAACCGAATTACATACACCTTGAGTTTTGCGCACCCGCGGTGTGTCAGTGGAATAACTTGCACACGATCCTTGTTTCTCTCTTTCAGGTGCACCTTTGAGTATGCCTATGACGCAACCACATCGACGCTGCAACTAAGTCGACCCGGTATGTATACGCTTAATGCAAAGGCACTGTGAAGCACACATGCAGAAGAGGAAGACTGTCACGCCAAAGCCCTACGTTCATATTTCTGCGTTCATGATTCACCTCCTCGTGTTGCCAGGGACGCCAGAAAGCTTGCATGCCGCCCTTTCGCAGAGACTTGGCAGCTCTCCTCGCTTCATTGCAGTAGATTGAATACCCTCGAGTACCTTGAACAATTACAGATAGGCACATCCAACTGATATAATGCTAGCGTCGAACACTGTGCCTATGTCTTACAACAGCGAAAAGAGAGGATAGTGTTGCAGGTGTAGAAAGGTAGCTGTGGTACCCTGTGGGGCTAGATCCTCTTTTATATCCACATGAACCAAAGAACTAAGCAGACCATTTTCTCATTTTTCCACAGGGCACGAGGCAAGGTGCCTTCACGAAGAGCCATCCCTAGGACGAATGATTTCCAGTATAGACAAGCGTCATGTTTGTAAACAAAGGTGGCGCTGCGGTCGGCAGCGACGAGGGGTGTAGGCAAAAACGTAGCATGCCTACCCCGCGCCAAGCGATGCTGCCTTCGAAACCATAGAGTTTCTTACTACTACCTAGAGGGAAAGCTGGCGGCGCTGCACTTCAGCCAACATGGACGCTCAAAGCATCATGGGGCGGTGAGCTACTTGTTGCGGCACAGTCGTAGTTTTTCGGGAACACAGAGTGGCAGTACTAAGGCGTTTCATTCCGAAAACGTAGTTCGTGTGTGCGCAGACGACTTTCGCGCGAACGCAGTGTGCAAAAGCCATAGTAGTGAAGACGCGACGACACACGACGCCAATAAAAGGTTTTACTCTTCCGAAATGCCATTAAAAAACCTCTTAAAGTATCTAAACAACAACATTTTTTTTAAAACATATTTACTTTTAAAAGTGCGCCTGTTAATTACGAAATATTAGTTTTTTTAGTGTTCATCACTTGGCCAATAGGAAAGCTAGTCATGTCTTATTTTAGGCAAACTTTGCACTTAAATGCTTTTCTGCTCGTTTGTTGCAATCATTAGACAAGATATTGAATGTTAGGACGTTTGTAGCTATCAAACAGCTTTATTTTTTTATTATTTTTTGGCCAAAAGTTACAGTTCCGCAACAAGTAGCTCACCGCCCCATGATGCTTTGAGCGCCCATGGTGGCTGAGGTGGTCACGTGGGGTCGCCATGCAAACTCCCATAGACGGGCCGCCAGCTTTCCCTCTAGGTAATAGTAAGAAACTCTATGTTCGAAACCAACTCGCATGCGCGCATATTTCAAAGCGTGCGCATCGCTTGTGGTTAGAAACATTTCTTTTGGTGACCGGAGAGCAGTTCAGCACTTTTTCAACCTGTTCGCCAGACGGAATTATCTGGCGAAGCGCTGCATAGGCTTCCTTCTGCGCTCCTATGCGCAGCAACGGCGCGGCTACGGCGGTCGACTAGGTTGACTTATTAAATGAAATCGAGAAAGCACGAGGTATACAGGTCTGCAGTCTCAGCATTTGGGGCTATACAGCATTCCCGATCGCTAAGTGCAAGAAGAAGGACGACGGGAGGCAGTTTTTTCCCCATGACGAACCTTTGTGATGTGCCATGCTCTCGTCCAGGCACTTCAGTGCGGAGAACGCCGAACACCACTGGACACTGAAGCCATGCAGTTACTTTAAATGATTTATGCACATGTGATCTTCACTGGTAATGTCTTAAAAAAAAATGCTTTTTTATTCGCTTGGCTTTAAGAGAGGTGCACAGGCGAATGGATAGAAGTTTACCTCGAGCTACAACGAAGGTACGTTTGCTCTGCAGAGCTAAATATTATAAGTCATTCTGATTGCAGGCCTTATTCTGCTTGATAACTGATTTTTGGTCTGGCATTTGCTGTTTTCGCCAGATTCTGATTGACCAGTAATTGTAAAATTCAGGTAAAATTGGAAATAACAGTGCATGATTTTGCTGATACCTTAGCGACGTCTAATCGTTTTCTAGGATAGGTGGGGAAAAAACGTACAAGTTGAAGATCGTGGAAGCGAAAATAGAGAACAAACTATGCGTCGTATATTCCTACTACCGGACTACAGTGCTGCTTCAAACGTCGCGCTTAGTGGCCCGATGAATTCTTAAGGCGACTGGCAGCAGCGTTTTTTTTTCTTTTTTTTTTTTAGCGCGAAGACATGGCCGGGACGTAGTTCGGGTGATCATCGCCTGAAAACGGCCCCCTGCATTCAATTTACGGTCACACCCACAATGGAATGTGGCGTCCAGACTTCTCATAATGAGAGCCCGACAGAACGCGAACTAGCTGCAGACGTTGATTCTTGCACCACTTTCACCGCGCGACTGAAGAGCAAACATGCGGATTAAGAGACGCAAACTATCATATTTCGATGCAGAAATGCAATAATAGCCGCGCAGCCGATCCGTCGCCGAACGTTTCCCGCTCCACGGCCGCTGCGCATCGCTTTGGCTCATATCTAAATGCGACTAACTTGTGGAAACTTGTGCCGCTGCTCTCCTTCAGCATTGCGGTTCAACCACCCGCACCACAGCTCGCCAGAATATTGCAAAATGCGTTCAAAAGCGGCCAAGCATGGCATACCCAAGGCACACGGTACCGGCTTTTGCCTACACAACGAAAGTCACTGCTGACTCCAGCGCCGCCGCATCTCTGTGACGTCACGGCCTGACGCTTGTCTATATCCCGCCTTAAGGCCAGGCTCGTGTACTGACTTGTATAACGTATCTGGAGTGCATAGCTAATCTAATTTCATTTCTTGTTCTTGCTGGCTGCCTCTAACTGGAAGGCCCCCTGCGTGCATTCTCCGTGTCATCACCGGTTGTTGGGGCGGCATACGAGTTTTGAAGCGGAGACTTGCCCTCTGCAGCCTCTTCTTTGTTTTCAGCTGCGTTGCGTGTAACGTGATATGATACTAGTGGCGCTCGTACACAAGCATTTTAGAGCCAGACTCTATTCCTCGGAGTGAAACTTCCGATTTCGATGCGGATGAGACAATGACCTTCAGTGCCTCACAAGGTCTAACCGAATTGAACTAGGTGGTGGTGTGGCCCAAGCTATGGTACTACGACCACGTGATCATATGGCTATGGCCATTGGATACCCGACCTTGACCTTGACCCTTGGCTTTCACATTTAATTATAGACAGTGGACACCATGCTTAATAGGGATTTCGCTCTTATAACTAGGTTCAAGCCATGTTGAACCCTAGCCATTTTTTGATGTTCTGGTAAGGTGGTCTCATCGATAATAAAGGCTTAGATGGGTAGATATATTTTGTTCATAATACAGGCCTTGCTACTTCCCTGGTTTTTGTGGTCTGTTCCTTGTCATCCCAACAAATGCAACGTCTTAACTATGGTGTCTTACCTGTGATAAAGTATTTCAGGTATCGCCTGTGCAGGAATGAAATGTTATCAAAACTGGAGTGCGCATTTTAGTACTAAATACTAATATTAATGGCTTGATTTCGCGGGCCCCCAGGACGAACAATATCGGAACAGGAGGATTACAGTTAGCGATGAGCGAAATTACATTGCACGCCGCAGTAGCTGAGCAAATAAATAAGTAATTTCAACTTTCAATTACCCAAATTAGTTCAACTTGCTCTGACAAGACCGCCGTCTCCTTGCAGGTCTTCTTGAAGAAGCCGTAATACTTGCTGAGCCCTTCAACGGATTGGCTTACTACCTGCGACTTAGTGAGTGACGCATTGTTATTTTCTATTTGCGCCATTTCACCTGCTTCGCATTCTCGCGTTGCGAGGTGTTTAATTTGTGCATCAATTGGACGAACCGCTTCACGGTTCTTGGGTAATGAAAAATGAGCTACCGGAGTTCTGTCATATCGCACTTAATTAGTGGACCAAAGTAACTTAAAAAAAAAGAAACAAGATTGCGCCAGTGGATATTGCTATCAAATTTTTTTAGCACTTCGCTCCGGTTCGTACAGGTATAATTCCATAAATTTATGCCGCCCGTGAGCTATAGTGAATTTATAGACGCTATACTACATCAACATTGACTCTTGCAAATTACGTTTACTCGCTAAGTTCGATGACTACAAAATCCATATCAAAAAATGAATTCTCTCCACATTTCTCTGAATCGCGCGGAGAATATATCGTATATATCACCCGTGTAATGCTCTCCCCATTTGCTGTATATTTTCACTTAATATATAGCTAGTCTATACACGTCTTTAATCCGTCCAGTTGAACAAAAGTTCTTCATGTAGTGTTCACACGCGGTGCATTTGTGAGTGCGAAGGTTTATTTAAAGCTGTATTTGAACACGAACTACGGAGCTTAGCGTAAGCACCATTACACTTGCGTAAGGATATCATTTTCAACGATGAGAAACTGTGCAAATCAAGCCTCTATAGTTGTTAAAAAACGAAGAGCGGTGAAAGCAAAGCGTACAATTGCCGTATCTGCATGCGACGATTTTATCAGCATGCCCTTGGTGTCTCCTTTACCCAAAAAGCCCGTTTGTCTGAGTACCGCGCGATGGCGCTTAAGTGTTCTTCCGCGCTTTCATCTTCGGCGTCCACGGCGGGTTTACAGAATGAGGTGCCTCTCATTACACAGAGTTCACGGATATACCCGCATCGCGATGGGCGAATGAAAGCTCCTCTCTCCTATTCCATGCAAACTTGTTGCCCTCTTCTCTCTGCCTTTGCGCAGCCGTCACGAGCCAGCACGACCATGTGGTGTACAAGATCTACGACGAGGATTCTCGCTGCGGCAATGCAGCCGCCCTGCTGCGTGTCGTCGATCCTCGTAAAGAGATGGGATTCGTCTTCGTGCGCGACGTGGTCGAACCCAGACGAATCTGCTCCAAGCGGGAGCTGTGTGCCGCTGAGCGGTCGTCGTCCTCTCAGGCCGGATAGCAGTGCCCTGAGTATCTGCGGATGAAACGTGGAACCGCTGGAATATAACGTTGCCGCAATAAATGCCACAAGGGAATCCTTAAGTCGCTGCCCGCTACCCTTCACTAAGTGTCACCGTTATTGTAAGCTCGAGGTTAATTAAGAAGCACGAAATGTTCGTTAGGGATACCTTCTCGCTGAGCCTTCGCGTAGCGAACCTGTGGAGCAAGATTGTGTCGAAGCGTTTTTTGTTGTCTCGCCACTTCGCGTCGAAATTATCCAGTAGTAGACGCGTCAGCAGGAGAACCTAGCACTTCCGCGTGTCCAGCGCACGCTTACATGGCCCATGTGCAAGTAAAAACCAGGCTTTGCGTTGCAGAACAATTTAAAATCACACGCGAAGTGGTGGGTGAGGCTACTGCAGAAGTGAATTAACTCCTAATGTCCGTATATAACACCAAAAGAGAAAAACGAGCTACACCGGCTTTTCCTGTACTTCATATCGCCTGTTTGTCGTTTCTTTTATCCTATCACCATCTTTTAAAAAAATTCAGGGGACACTTCGACAATCTAAAGTGCGCGAGGTGAAAGCCTTGCTACCAACGAGACGACGGCCGTTGGCGGCTATGGGGCGACTTGGATTGGCTAGTCATGACTGAATCACGTTATGGGTCATTATTTGAGTTATTCATGACCCATGACTGACTAGTGAAGAGGGGTTTATTGGAAAGCTCGAAGGACTGGCAGCGAAACGATGGCACAGGCTGATCGAGTAGCGGCGGCACCAGAACGCGTATTCGCCAACTGCAGACTGTACAGCCACATTGAAACCACGGTGAATAGATCACGGTGACTGAAGATTGTCACAACGGCTTACCTAAAAGGGATAATAAATCCTTAAATAATGCTTAAAAGTCTATACCAACCTATTGTTATTAACCATGTAATATTTAGTTGAAAATGAAAACTGATATTCCAGCGCTGTGAATAATCTGTATTGAAGTATGCAGAAAATGTTTAGAAAATCTTAAACGGCGTTATATGGCCCTATACTCCGATTCATACATAGCTGTCAACGCAGCCAAGGCTACGGCGCCTGTTCGCGCTCCTCGTCCGCATCGTAATGTAGTGCGTCGAAAGTGAAAAGAGTAATGAACTCAATATTAAAGTTATTGTTGGTTAATATTGCAGTATAATGATAATGGTGTTTTATTTTGCAAAAAGATTGCTTTTTCTTTAATGTTGTTCAAAACAGAGTGCCTTAGTTTTCTGGTTTTTTTTCGGCTCCTCCTGTATCAGGTTTTCGCAGCTAGGCCGGCCGGTGATGTCTTCCGCGTTCGTCTTTCGGTTTCCAAGTATGGAGAAAATGGCAACGCTATCGCCTACTCGCTTGTTTTCTTCGCCCACTGCGGCTTCACAAACATCTCCTGCTCGCCTGTTCTCCAAGCTGAAGTCTCCGAAATTTTCGAAAGACTCCAAGCAGGTTATTGTCAACGTTTACTCTAGCGTAAGGAAGCGCTTCCCGGAGAAGACTGTGCGCGAAGTTCTCGAAACTGTGGGCGAGATGACCGGGGTGAGCCCTCGGACAGTTGCGAGGTTCAAGAAGGAAGGTCTCGCTACTGGAATAAGATCACCGCAAAAACGACCTAGCCAGGTGACCATATCTAGCTCTCGCAGTGTTAAATATGACAGCTTTGCAGTCAACGCCATCCGACTCAAGTTACATCGTATGTATGCCAAACGCGAAATACCTACTTTTGACAGAATCCTGGATGAAGTGAACGAAGATGCCGATTTGCCGGACATGAGTAAGGCTACCTTGTGGAGGCTACTAAAAGATATCGGTTTTAAGTTCGAAAAACGAAAGCGAAGTCTTGCACTCATCGAGCGATCTGACATCGTAGCCTGGCGGCGCCGGTATCTCAGAGCTATCAAAGCATTCCGGAGCCAAGGGAGGTAAGTGTTTCGTTTTAATGGTCGTTAATACAGCGATTTGTCCTTTCTTTTGCCGCACCTTAATTACATCTGTTTCCGTCATGTACTATTTTTATGAATTCAGGAATACCGTTTCTAAAACAAAATCAAATGCGAATCAGTGATGACACGGAATAGCAGATGGTGCTTTGATACTGCAAATAAGAATGAATTTCTCGCTTTTTGTGTCCTTTTCCGGTCCGTGCAACTTGGTGCCGATTATTCAAAAAACATTAAAATTATAATTTTGGTTTTGAATAGGCACTTTCAATTCGCATGCTGAATTTAAGAATACTCTATTGGAGATTCAAAATCTTCTAATATTTGAACACGTGATCTTCTTTCTTTCCATGGCGAATATTTTGATAACAATGACTCAAGCGAGATTTTTATCTGCGGCTTCCGTGCAGGTACATCATATACCTCGATGAGACTTGGGTAAACGCTGGCCATACCAAGCAACATGTGTGGAAGGACAGCACAGTCAAGTCATCGCAAGATGCTTTTCTAAGGGGCCTAACAACAGGTCTGCCAGCGCCATCAGGGAAAGGAGGCCGCCTGATCCTCGTTCATGCAGGAAGCAGCCACACAGGCTTTGTGAGCGGTGCTGCCGAGTTCTTCAGAGCGAAGAAGGGCGCATCAGCGGATTACCACACCGAGATGGACGGCAAGTACTTCGAGGAGTGGTTTTCGAGCAAGCTTCTGCCGAATATACCCGACAGCAGCATTATTGTTATGGATAATGACCCCTACCATAGCGTCGCCCTCGAAAAGCCACCAACGACATCAACTCGGAAGATTGAAATCCAGGCATGGCTCACAAGGAAGGGCATATCATGGTCAGCAGACATGGTGCGAGCTGAGCTACTCGATTTGTGCAAACGAGTAACGAACGGACACACTGTGTATGCAATTGACACACTTGCTGCGAAACATGGCCACGAAGTGTTGAGACTGCCTCCTTACCATTGTGAATTCAATCCAACTGAGCAGGTGTGGAGCATGGTGAAAGGCTTTGTAGCAAAAAAAAACAAAGCTTTCACCTTGGCTGAAGTTGAGAAGCTGCTCCCTCAGGCTTTGAAACATGTATCAAAGGAAGACTGGAAAAAGTTCTGTGCCCATGCTGAGCGCATTGAGGACGAAGCCTGGGAAAGGGATATAATTTTCGACGAAGAAATCGAGCCAGTAGTTTTCACTATTGGTAGCTCGAGCAGCTCATCAGAAGAATCCAGCTCTGAACTGAGTGACATTGAGGAGCTAGAGCATTAAGGTGCCACTACGGTTCGTTAAAGAGCACCTGCCCAGGGTCCGCACATTTTTTAAAAACAAACCCACTGCATAGATGAGGCATCGAAGATAACCTCCGCAAAATATGAAAGCTATGCGCGCCCCGAAAAGCTGTAAAAATTCAAACCAAAGCCCGCTAGTTCTTTCCTTCCACAAAAAAAAAAAAAAAATCCACGCCCTCTACTCTGGCTCTTTTGGCGTCATGCAGGTCTCTTTCGCTAGAGGCATTCCATTGAGGACGAAGCGTTCGATGGCCTGTGCAGCGGAATCTCTGCTCAGGGCCTAAAAATGCAGAGCTTTCAACAATCCCCATCTCGCCGCACTAGCTCACTCCCATAACACACCGAATCCGACATCTAATACAAAACATTACTATGACCGGAAGGACTTCAAAGAATTTTCCTTGTGACAACAGCTCAAAGAGGAGACCCGAGTCAGACGCTCCTCACTTTAAAGCTGCCGTGTACACCGATCAATACAAGGTTGCCGCTAGCCGAGGCTGCTCCGAATAATCGACGCCACACTGAATTCTATCACCACACAATGATTCATTGTGTGCCGCATGCTAAAAAGTCGTTCAGTACCCGAGAAAAGCACTTCGCAATCACGTCCGTCGCCAATACACTACACTGCCTTTTCCCTTCGAGACAAGTAAACAGCGCTGTGTTTTTCAAAGTAGGTATTAGAGTTTGACAGTTTCGAGTTTCTACCTAATGAATGTTTTAAGAAAAATAAAAAAAATAATAAAAAAAACCACCCGAGCCGGGAGTCGAACCTAGGCCCTTTGTAAAATGAACAGAAAGGCGCGCGCTTCGTACCACTCAGCCACGACTCGAAGCGGACGGATACATTTTGCTTGTTTTTTGCAGCGGACTACTTTCGTACCTTTGGCAGCGTTGACAGCTATGTATGAAACGGAGTATATCTAGTCCTGAATAATTAGTTGATGAATGGTTAATAACTAGTTAGTCATGACTAATTAGTTGATGACTAAGTAGTCATTAACCAAACTATCCACACCTGGTTGATGACTACCTTGTCATGACTAATTAGTTGATTACTGGTTAATGACTACTTAGTCATGACTAATTGATGACTAGTGATGATTTGTTAATGACTAACTCATCATAACTGTTTAATCGCTAACCAGCCCTGACTAGTCATGACGAATCAATCATGACTACTATGACTGACCATGACTAGACTGACTGGTCAGTCATGATGACTGACCAGTCATGACTACTATGACTAGTAGTGAATAACCGGTCATGACTAACTAGTCACGACTGGTTAATGACGTGAGTAACCACTCATGACTAACTAGTCATGACTGGTTATGACTAGTTCGCCATCACTTGTGACTAGTAATGACTAGTTACGACTTTCACTTCAGATGTAACGGACGGACGGACAGAGTCATGGCCGCGAGTATGAGCGCGTAAAGGCTTTCGCCTTCATATTTCGGCGCTCGCCCATCCACGCTCTGCCAAACCGCGGAAGCAGACGGCGTCCGCAGTTGCGAGCTGCGGCCACCATGCCCGAGAATGCCACAGCGATGCGGTCCGGCGCGGCGCGACCGTTATCAAAGGCAGCGTCATGCTGCTCTCGCTCGCCGGCCGAGTGGCGTCTTCCGGACACAATCGCGATAAAGGATGCTTCCATCTTCAGTAGGCGACGCAGCTTGTTGCATGCGTGAGCACGCGTACTTCTTCAGACTTCGGAGACGCTTTTTTCGGATTTGGGAGCCACCTTCAGCGGTTACCATCGCTGCGCTTGCTTTGTGAGCACGTTCGACACTGCTTGGAAACTGCGTTGGAATTTAAAGGAAGGTGAGTTGACCACAACTTTTGCAGAGACTTGAGGGACGCCCGAAGGCTTCCATGGCACTCGAAGAATAACACCATTGCTGTCAGCAATGCCTTTCAAAATAGGATTTATGGTGGTGTAAAACATTATTTGAACGATTCACAAGAGAGGTATTGCTTGGACCGGGCCTGAAGGGCCCGGCCCGTGACATCAACTAAGCTACCAACCGCTGCCTACGCAGGGGTTGTGTAATGATTGTTCAATCCCGGCTGCGGCGACCGTATTTCCAATGAGGCGGAACGAAAGACGCTTGTGTATTGTGCTATGTCAGTACACGAGCCCCAGGTTATCGAACTTTATCTTGAACGTTACCTTACGGCTCCTATTTCTTCCTTCGTATTTTTCCCTCCCTGCATCACTCACGGTGCGGTTGAGGTGGCCAGCGAGTAGTGACTTCGGCTGCAAAGCAGATCGACTTGCAGTGAAACTTCCTCTGGTACTTGCTAGCGTGAGGATTGAGGGAGGCATAAATTTGGTGGCGCTGCTTTTCGCATCCAGTCCCATGACGTAACAAGTGAAAAGAGAAACTCGTGCCATGATATTGACGCGTATTTGGCGCAGATTTTCTCATTATTCTCAGAGAAAAGACCGGGTGAAGAATGACGAAGACCCAACAGTTCTCGGATTAGTCGGCAAGTCAATGACATATCTCTTCAGCCGATTGAACTTGACAGAAATTTTGGCTTTTAAGTTTCCCGCTTAAACATGACGGCATTTAAGTCTGTTAGTCCTCAGTCGACATGTCCAAGCATCGTTCTGCTAGGTCGTCATTCGCCTTGTCTTTCGTCGCGCGTCATGTACAGCCTTTGTCAAAAGTAGCCAGGCTGCATGGTTTGCTTCTCATTCGTATAACATAGCCCCACGGCTTCCCAAGGGATCAAAAAGTTATCTGAAGGTGAGAACAGGGGTTCTCCTTACCATACAGAGATTTAGAGCTTGAGGGCTGGCATAATAGCTTTAATATACGACTGAAGAAAAATGTGCAGCCTGGTTACTTTTGACAAATACTGTAACTGCATGCTGTGGTGTATTTTTGCAGGTACCTCCCTAAATAAGTGGGGCAATAAGTAAACCCCAGGGGCGTATGAAAACGAGTCACATGGCTTGAATGATTTCGCTTTAGAAGCAAATTAGTGGTACCAATAGTAGTTGCGTTGCATCGAAAGCCATGCTTTATTACCATGCAATTACAGATATATGCGGCGACGTAAGAGGAGAATAAAAAATTTCTACTCAGGAAGGAGAGCACCCTGCATTCCTCTTCGAACGTAGACCCTGGTAATACTAAAATGAAACGTGCGTAGCATCTGCAAATGGAGCCCTGTCCATCTGTAAAAGGTCCACGGCACTTGCGAAAAATGTATTATGCGGAAACAAGTGCCGCGGAAGTGCGCGCGCTCGCAAAAACTGTAACGCTGGCGGGGATATACCGGGTGTCCCAGCTAAAGGTAACCAAACTTTTAAAAAAGGCGGAGAGTCCTAGTCCAGTGAAACCAACTGAGGATTGTTCATAGTCGCGTGACCTAGTCCTGAGTATATTTTTCACTCTTCAAAGTTCATTAGTTAAGTTTAATTAGCTAACTTTTTAATTATTGACATCAGGAAGAAAGTGTCAATGAAAAGTTTTAGATCGCCTCGGAAAACCGCTAGCCGTGCTGTTTCCGTCAAGTTGCGATTTACGTAGCTTCATTTATTGGCCTTAAAAGAAAGTTGTCACGTGACCAGCTGTTCGCTCACTTCTCTGCCCCAATGTGCACCCAAACTCTCATCGAGGAGAGGACTTCAGAAAAAACGGATTTTATTCTTTAAGGCGCGTGTTGGGACGTTTAAGTGGCGCAGTTGTCATGTGGAAGCTTTTTCTTATTGTGCGGGTTATGGTTGAAGGCCGGTAAAAATACTACTTTACGTAAATATTACTTTACTGCAAGTGTCTCAGTAAGCTGTTTCTCAAAGCGATCTGCAACTTTTCCATTGACACTTTGTTCCTCAAGTCAATAATTAAAAATTTAGTTAATTAAGCTTAACTAATTAGTCAACCTTGAGGAACGAAAAAGATACTGAATACTAGGTCACGCAACTCTAAACAACCCTCATTTGGTTTCAGACGGCTAGGACACCCGGTGTTTTTTAAAAGCTTTGTTATTAGCTGAGACACCGGGTATATGTTTTGTCGCCATGTCTATTCCTGGCAGAAGTGGTGGTTGTCCGATAATGTATTCGGATCAGAGTTTCAGTCCTTCGGCTTGATACGCCAGGCAACGCTCCGGCGGCCGGCTACAGTGGCGTGCTGGTAGAACTGAACAGGGCATGCAGCATGGCGGTGCCTTAACAAAGTAGCAGCATACGCCATGAAGCACGCCAGCTTGTTGACTCATCGAGTGACTTGCTCCTCGCACCGAGCGTAGAAGCGGGGAACGTGGGGGGGGGGGGGGGGGGGGGGAGGCGGAGCATGCGCTCTTAAACGACCACCCCTAGACGGGCGAAATGGACGCGCCCATTTCGCACCACTACGTGACGCAGCGATGCATTTTAGCCTGGGATGGCGCGTCGTGGGCATTGCTCTCCTCTATAGCACCTTCAGCGTCGAAAGGAAGGCAAACGCGGACAGGATAACTGAAATGCGCTCAAAAAGTGCAGACGTGTCAGATCTTGTTTGGGTAATTCAAAAGGGGCTTGTCACTACTTGCGGTATGTTGCTATTGCGCCTGCGAAGTGAAATTAAATTGCCGCATCGTTGAGTATTCTTGAACTAAGATCTCATAATGCTGAGCGCGATTCAAACACTTTGCGCGCGTTTCATTGGATGCATAGAGAACTCAGTGTAAGCGAAAACGCGAAGAGTTAAGGTTCAGTGGACACTCGTACTTGCCGAGGTGCAAAAGCCAGAATACCTACATCAAAACAAATCAAAACAAACAATCAAAACAAAACTATTCGCCTCTACGACGAAGGAAACTGTCAAGCCTTTAGTCTTGAATTAAACCAATATCGCACAAAATTTGAAGCATTTTTTCGCGATCATTCAGTAAATGATAATTGGTCCCGTTTTAAGAACAAGGTTAGCGAACTAATCGATAGATACATCCCCAAAATGAGCTTCCACTCGGACCGCAAGAAACCATGGTATACCAAAACGATAAAAAGGATCGACAATAAAAAGAAACGCCTTTTCCGTGCGGCAAAATTAAAGCAATACGACGAGTGCGCGTGGGAAAAATACTGTGCAGCCGAACACACGTGCCTATCAGCAATTCGCAACGCAAAATACTCTTTCCTTCACAACGACCTCCCCAAACTGTTGACTTCCAATCCCAGAAAGTTTTCGCAGGTAATAAGTGAGCACCCGGCATATACCATCACTCTAACTAAAGAGTCTGGCGAAGAAGCTGATGACAATGAGCGTCGTTTACAGTCCGCACCGATCCTCGCGCACTTCGATGAAAACGCCGAGACTGAAATTCATACCGACGCAAGTAGTGTAGGCCTAGGCGCTGTCCTCGTTCAGAAAACTGACGGAGTAGAGAAGGTCATCACGTACGCTAGCCGTTCCCTGTCCAAAGCCGAAGCTAATTATTCGACAACTGAGAAAGAGTGCCTTGCCATCATCTGGGCTACGTCGAAATTCCGCCCCTACGTGTACGGATGACCGTTTAAGGTGGTCAGCGATCACCACGCACTGTGCTGGCTCGCCAGTTTGAAGTACCCCTCCGGCCGCCTCGCTCGATGGAGACTACGGCTCCAGGAGTTTGATGTAACCGTCGTTTACAAATCCGGCCGCAAGCACTCTGACGCCGACTGCCTGTCACGAGCCCCTGTAGATGCACCGCCACCGGACGACGATGAGGACGCCTTCCTGGGACCCATCAGCTCCAGCTCTTTTGCACAACAGCAACGCTCGGGCCCCGACATAAAATGCCTCATCGAATACTTGGAAGGCAAGGTTTCTTCACCCCCCTCCTCGTTCAAGCGGGGATTGTCTTCGTTCTGTTTACAGAACGATGTCCTCGCGAAGAAGAACTTTGCAGCGAACAAGACAGCCTACCTGCTTGTTGTACCTGCAAGTCTGCGCAGAGAAGTTCTTCAGGCCTCACACGACGAGCCGACAGCTGGACATCTCGGGTTTTCTCGCACCCTCCGCCGCATTCAAGACAAGTATTACTGGCCCCGACTGTCTGCCGATGTCGCACATTATGTGAAAACCTGCCGAGATTGTCAGCGACGAAAGACCCCTCCAACCCGACCAGCAGGATTTCTGAACCCCATTGAACCCCCCTCAAGGCCCTTTCAGCAGATCGGCATGGACTTGCTTGGCCATTTTCCGAAATCAGCATCTGGAAATAAGGGGATCATTGTGGCCGAGCACGAAACCTGGGACGTCATCTTGCCGTACGTAGTCTGCCTACAACACCGCAGGGCAGGAGACTACCCAGATGACGCCTTTTAGGCTCGTCCATGGCAGAGAGGCCACGACCACGCTGGACGCCATGCTGCCGGACGTTACCGAGGAAGTTGACGTCGTCGCCTACCTTCAACGCGCAGAAGAAGCCCGATGACTTGCCCGATTAAGAATCAAAGACCAGCAGCGGACCGACACCAGACGCTATAACCTACGAAGACGCAACGCGGAATACAAGCCAGGAGACCGAGTCTGGGTTTGGACGCCCGTTCGCCGCCGAGGATTGAGTGAAAAGCTTTTGCGCCGCTATTTCGGCCCGTACAAGGTTCTTCGTCGACTAGGTGAATTGGACTATGAAGTCGTTCCTGGCCAAATGACTGCATCCCAGCGACGCCGCGTACGACCAGAGGTAGTCCATGTCGTACGCCTAAAGCCCTATCATGCACGCTAAAGGACGCCGTGTTTCCACATTCGATGTTTATTTTTGCACAATCCGTTTTTGATTGTCTATAGCCGCATTATGTTCTAAAGCATGGACTCGATGCTTCTTTGAGAGGGGAGTAATGCCGCGAATCTTTGTAGCGTTTGTTTGTTGTGTTTATTTGTTCATGCTTCAAGGCTGCCGGCACGCCGCTTTATCGCTTCGTTTGTGACGCAAGACGCGCCTAGAATTATCTCGATTGGTCGCATCCAGGCGGAGCCGATTCTACTTTGTGCCAGAATGTTCTAGTAACTTCCCAATTTTTATCTCGAAGGTTCGCTATCAGCTTTAAAAAGAGCACGGCCGACAGCGGCGGGCATTCTGTTCGACGACCGCCGAGCACGCTTGTTGCTCGCCGCCGCCAAGTGATTCAGTTCTTTGCGGGCGCAAGTCAGCCCGAATAAAGGGTTTCGTTTCAAAGATACTCTCGCTGTGTTCCTGTTCGCCGGGCTGCAGTCACCACTACGTGACAATATGGTAGGTGGTGAGCGCAGTCACTTGGCTTTTGTCATTATTCCTGGGCTTTCTTGAAAAGTCAAGCAAAAGAGCCACGCTGGAGACGCATTACTGAAAAAAACTGGATCGCTTGTTGCTGCACCTATTCTACATCTCAACAGAGCGCACTTGGCTATAAAGAGATTATTAAAATGTTGGATGATTCACCTCAATTAACGCATTAAGCGGAATACAACAACACTCTCAGGAGTGCCACACGGTAGCAAACCATGTGCTATCGGTGTCATCTAGTTGCTCTTTACCGCGCATATTTTTTATCCTTAAGCAAAGGTTCCGTGAAATACTGCGTATATTAGCTATTGTGCTGGGGCGTTGGCGTATGGACCTAAGGAAAAAAATTAATTCATGTCTACGGAACGCGTGACAGTAGCTGCAACGCCGACGCTTGCTCGCACGTGTACATGGCGTGACTATGAAGTTTCCGTTTACGAAATGAGTTTTCATCAGTATTTGTTTTTTCTTTTAGTATTATTGGTTGTTGCTTTTGTGGGCCTCTGCTGGGGTGGCACCTACCCACAGTGGGGGATTGGCCGGAATGTCTTCCACACACACTGATGCCATCTCTCGGCGCGCTGGAAACGTTTTCCATATATTAGCGGCGGGCGTATAGCGGAGGTGCGCCATCACCCAAAATACTTCTAACAACGTGGGTACGGTGGTCGGGGCCATTTTTTATTTGTAAAAATCTACTACTACTATATCACCGCTTTCGAATCAGAACTTTCTCCTAATATCACCAGGATCTCTGCTATGCATAGCCACACAGTTGTCCCCGAGTATCTCTTTCACAGGGCGAAGATGATAAAGAGGTCTCTTTGATTCAGGTAGCCGCTGCGGTTCGCTAGGGTATGACTAGCCGACGCCTACTGTAAGTACCTTTATTTCCAACCATTTAAGCCGCACTGAGTCTGTTTTTTATCTGACTGACTGCTCTAAGTGCCTTGTGTGAATGTATGCCCAGTTTCTAACCTTTTCTTTTTCACCCTCTGCGTATTGATCAGTTTCATCGTTCGCTGCGTAAAATACTTCAAATGCAGCTTCAGAATTCAGCTTTAATTCTCGCCTCGAGCGTTGACAATGACAGGGATAAGACACGACTCGCAGAAGGAACTCGTCTGAAGTGCTCTAGGTATTTTCGCCGGCTGTGCATGACGCAGAGTAGTAATGCTGATAGTCTGCTGAGGACAGAGTTAAATGGGCAAGCAGAGTTAAAACGCGACATGCGGCGCCGAGTGGAACACCTCTGTGATGGATTCACCAGGCGCTTCTGCGTGTCAGAAATGCGTAGGAGCGGAGCACTCGGAAGGCTCGGTCTTTTGAGGATGTCGGCGAACAGAGCCCAACTTCCTAGCATTCTTGATCTCTTGGAAAGATTTGCAAGCCCGAAAACGAGCTGCATAAAATCCCACTGGTTACCTTTCAGCAATTTCTAATCTGCAGATGAATTAAGCTAGCGTTTTTAGGACCCCGCAGTGTCATCCGTTGGTTGCCGCAGTTTGGTGCGCTCCAAAGTTTCCAGCTCATTTGTGCTCAATTCACGTACCTCGAGCCGGGTGTAGTGCTTGCCATGTCAGCGACAGGGTTATACTTATTGAGCCGGCGCTTAGAGTTTTGTACACCCTTCGGTTGAGGCAGTGCACCATTTTTGCCGCAAGCCCACAGTGAGTTGGTCGGGGGATGCCAGAGATCTAACTTTCACTTCCTCCACAAAATACTTGGCCCTATATTTCTCTAATTCTTCCCTTGACTCATCGGGCCCATCGGCGGGTAGCTGCATGACATCACTGCGAACAAGCAATGCACATATTTAGGTACCCTTTTACCAATTCCTTCTTTGAATGCTTCTTAGGAAGGTGCGAAAAAATATAGCAAATTTTTTTCTTTTTATGTTTAAAAAATCATGGGCTGTTTTTGTTCTTTTTTCCTGACATTTAATGCGGTGACGTTGTGAAAGCAGTAAGGTATAATTATTTCTAGTTGCAAGAAGTCTAACATACAGACGAAGGACTTTAGCATAAGGTAACAAAGATAAGAAGACGTGCTTTTGAGGTTGACTAGACATCACTGAAGATGAACTTATTGAAACACGAAATAGCCAAAGCATCAGCACGGCCGAAATAGTTAAACACCTACCAAGCATATTTCCCATATCTTTGCTTCCTGTGTGCTACCACTATGTCAAGGTCACATACGCAAAATTTCGAGGTAGGCTTACTGTGTCCAAGCTGCAGCGATGCCTCTAGTGCTAGATAAAGCCACAGATCCGAAGTCTATTGGAGGCGGGGGTCGCCTATCAAATGGTAGACGTTCCTTCCAAGGCCACCCATCTTCGAGCATAAACGGGGAACTACACTTCGTGACCTGAGATGGCGACTGTGCGTGCGGGAGGTCTCTCGCTGCCAAGTCTAGTTGGTCTTAAATAAGTTTCGTTCAGAATCATGGAATATGCATTACCGACAGACTTCTCGTGCGGAAGTGGGCCCAGGCCATTGTGCTACGACGAGGCGTGGCATGTCGGCGGTCTCCAGCGGCTCAGCAGAGGCAACGGTCATAATTCTGAGCAGCTCTCAACCAGGCAGAGTAAAGCAGAGCGTGAGGCCCTGAAGCACGCTAAGTGCTCTTTTCTGGACAGAACACGCTGCAGCCTAGATTCCGCATTTAACGCAAGTCCAACAAGCCTGAGAAATCTCGAGTTCCGTGCTTAGCATAGATGCTACGGAATAAATGCCGAAGAATTACGATTGCCTACACTGGCGGTAATAAATTCATGCTTGACGAACACAGATCTTGCCTGTTATCTGCAAGGATTACACTTAAATTAAGTCCATCAGGTGTCACATAGATTTTGGGATCCCTCGTTAAGACGTTCGCACAGATGGGGAAGCCTGAGAAATCGCGGCCGCTGGAGGCATGGTTCAAAAGATGAGACTGTTAAGAATTCTAACACCTGGTAGTCAAGGCGCTGCTCAGGCGCTTTATTATATTTTAATCGCTACTTACTGCTAGGACACGGATTGTTCTGCTGAAAAATCAGGACCTCAATAACCAGCTTCCACGGTCGTTAGTGACTTTACGTGCGGATTTTTTGATGGGCACAATCCGGAAGGTTATAAGAAACATTCATGTTCCAGAGGTCTACTAGATGTAAAGGAGGAAAATGAAGCCAGTGTTTTGAACTACCAAAGTCCACTCCTATATTGGAGCTCAGTGCAAAAATGCTTTCATAGACATTTTCCTGTCAAGGTTGAAATTACGCCGAATACACCTACAGATGCGACCATTCTTCTAAAACCCCGTTGCTTGTCCAGGTAAATGGAAACCACGTGACGGGAGCTTGACCGACCAAACCAAGAGAACGATTTTCTTACTTTGCACAAAATTTCATTGGGGGTAACCTGTGCTCTATGGCACTGAATGTGCGCTGTGTATAACTTCTACACATTAAGCAAGATATACTAGCTGGTTTGTTCAGGAGTGCAACGGGATGTAGGTGACGGGGAGTAGGGGAACGCACATGTAACCGCTCCCTGTGCTTTGCTACCGCGCTGCGGTTCTTTTAGGGTGGCTCTTTGTGTCGCGTGCGCAGCAAATGTTTTCCAACTTCGAAAAAATTCTGGCGTACTTGATGCTTAGTAGCAAGTGCCGGGAGCCTGCGCCGTTAAGCAACAGCAAGGTCGCTAAGCAGGACCACCCCAGCGCTCACCAGGCCTCGTGTATGTTTCCACATTTCTTTAAACCTTCTCGCCAAGGCCTTCATGCTGACTGCTTTACGAAAGCGATCACTGAAAGAAAGGGGCGACGACTTCAGATATGGAGTAATGTATTCATGAAAGCATTGATCCTGATTTTCAAGCCAGAGCTCAGAAACGCTGCAGGCTGTACAAAATGACCAAATCCATCCATGCCGCGTTCACAAAAGCTGAGTTCGTGTTTCCCTTTATGCCGTCACTGTTACGTCGTAAAATGGCAGTTTGGGCGAGTTGGTTAAGCATCTTGTAATAAAAACGGCGCAAGGACACAGGACGAGAACGGAGAGTAGACACACACGGCGCTGAACTTGCAACTAAGTTTATTGGAAAAACACGCTGCTTTTCAAGGCAGGGCGTCAAGAAAGCGCGCGCATGCGCTTTGTCAAAGATACACTTATCGGGTAATAAAATGTCTCCTAAAGGCACGTGTGATTATCGGTGCTAACCACTGTTTAGCAACTTCATTTCCTTAGAGGACAATGCTACTGAAGGCTGGCTGACACATCTGTTTCCTTTCCTCAAGATATGAAATGCCTCTGCTACTTCCCTCGTGCTACGATCGTTATGTATGAACAAGATTTCGGTGTCAACAAAAAACGGGGTGCACTTACACTCGAGACAATGCTTGGCCAAGTTTGTTGAACCCTTACCCAAAGAATTTTGGTGCTCCAAAAGCCGTACATTAATGCAGCGACCTGTCTGGCCAATATAAGTACGGCCACAGGACAGAGGAATCTGGTAGACCACAGCAACCTTACACGAGACGAACCTGTTTGCATGATTAATTTTACACCCTGTTTTCTTTCCCATTCCATCCCTCTTCCTTTGAACAGCTGCCCCCACTTTGCCTACCTTATTAGGTGCCGAGAACACAACGTTGACACCATACTTGGCCCCCACTTTCTTGAATCTGTGCGAAAGGGAATGTACGTACGGCATTACAGCTATATTCTTTGTTCTATCGTCCACACTGGCGCGCTGCTCAGAGTCACGTTCGGAGGTTTTCAATTTCTTCAGGATCTTTTCCGCACACGACACAAGAACTGAGTCTGGGAAACCGGCCTGCTTACAGCGGTGTACCTGGGCGCAGAGGCTAGTCTTCATTTTGTGAGAACAGGATTTCTTTAACGCCATACTCATGCACCCTGTTACTATCCCGTTTTTTACTAATTTCGAGTGGCAAGACCTATAGTTCAGCAGGGGCTTCTCACTCCGAGGGGAGTATTGCCAGCACACGTGGTCTTTTTCGAAGACCAGCAGTAAGTCCAAAAATTGTAATGTGTTATGCTGAGGAATTTCATGCGTAAATTTCAGTCCGGACCCTTTCCTTACAAAACAATCTAAAACACTTGACACGGTTTCTGCCTGAGGGGACTTCACAATCACAAGGTAATCATCAACATACCTAAAAATGCGTATAAAACCACCTGCCAATTCATTCGCCACTTCCTTGTCGACATGACTAAGGAAGATGCTGCTGAGCACCGGGGCTACTTTAGATCCTATGCACACGCCAGACTTTTGCAAGACTGTTTGGTTTTCCCAAGAGACATACGTATTCTTGAGATAGAAGGTGAGGAGTTCCAGAAAGGATGCCGTAGAAATTCCGCATCTATCTTGAAAAGCATGCTCGTCATTTTGATCTTCAATGGATTGCTGTACATATTGCAGGAGAGGCACATGCGGTAGAGAAAAGAACAGATCTTCCACATCTATACTAAAACCAGAACAGTCTCCAGGGTTGTCACTGAGTAGAAAGTTAACAATTTCCTCTGAGTTTGGAACCAAGAACGGGTCATTCACATGCAGTGTTGAAAGATGTCTGTTTAGGTACGTGGAAACCACCAACTGCCAAGAGCGATGCTCGGAAACTATTGCCCTGAACGGAATCTCCGGCTTATGTGTCTTCCAGCCAGCCTTCAGTAGCATTGTCCTCTAAGGAAATGAAGTTGCTAAACAGTGGTTAGCACCGATAATCACACGTGCCTTTAGGAGACATTTTATTACCCGATAAGTGTATCTTTGACAAAGCGCATGCGCGCGCTTTCTTGACGCCCTGCCTTGAAAAGCAGCGTGTTTTTCCAATAAACTTAGTTGCAAGTTCAGCGCCGTGTGTGTCTACTCTCCGTTCTCGTCCTGTGTCCTTGCGCTGTTTTTATTACAAGACTGTTACGTCATCACGAGTACGGCTAATTCGTCGTGCGCCTGACTCCTGAACGAACTCATTCGGGCTACAGTTGACAAGTCTCACTCATCCCTTATAAAAATTTCTTCAGACGATCTATAGGGTGTCCATAAACTTTTGCCTATAAAGTCTACTCAATTTCTATAGAAAAATCCTGTAGGCTAGTCTAGAAGCGATACAAAATCCATTAGACACTCTACAGACGCAATATATATTTATAGCCATACATTTCTGATGGACTTTTTATAGACGGGCAATAGACTACGAATACACAAACGGAAGTATCTATGGGTCGGCAACAGTCTATAAGAAGCTTATAGCCAGCCTATAGACCATTATTACAGGAGTTCTCTAGTTTGTCGTGAGGCGGGGATGTTTTTACGTTTAAAAAACGTTGTCCAAACTGCGACACATTCGTCGAATATTCTTCTTGAAATGGAGTAGCGAGCGCTGACGCTCCTTTTCTTTCTGCTTTCAGTGTCTCCAGAGTTGGCTGCAGAGACGGACTGACGATGAGCGACTTCGACTCGAGCTCCGCTTCAGACGACGACCACTCCTCGGGCAACAAAATAAAGCCGTTTGAGATGCTGGTGAGTGAAGCTGCATGGAGACCCAAAGTAGGGCACGCAGGAGTAGCATAAAAGCGAAAGCGCCGAACCAGTGCGCGCAGGCCACGTTCCTTTGGTAAAGCTTGGTGGTAGTGAAAACTTTTAATTGCTGAAATAGAGTTTGGAAGCCACAGAGTGGCCCCGCTACATGGTCGGCGTCCCTAGTCCGGGACACCGCATGACGAGGCCCCGTCTCTCGCCCGTTTCACCAGAGCCCTTTGGGACTCAAGCGAGGAGCAGTTGAGGAGGGCAGTCTCCCATGCCTCTCTGGAAGGGGTAGGGGAAGGGGGAAGGTGGGGATTTTGAGTACATGCCCACACCATGTGGAAGAAATCACAGGTCTCCCCACAGTGCGGGCATCGCCCATCCGTGTTTGGATCGTAATGCTTTAAGATTGCAGGACAGAGTAGAGTACCTGTCTGCAGGCGCCTTAAAGTTCGCTCCTCCGTCTTACTCAGCCTCTTTGCAGGGGCCGGGAAAAGGCGGTGGTTGTCGCCATAATGCGTTATTATTTCCCTGAATCGCAGCAGCGTCTGGTTAGTCTCCGAGCCAGAAGAGCTGGGATGAGGAGCCCGGTGAATAAGCGCTCGGGCAGCCGCGTCAGCGGCCTCATTACCTCGTAAGCCCTGATGGCCAGGAGCCCGGCATGGTCTGTTCTGCTGTCAGTGCCCCTACTACGGTTTGGAACTCTGGTGAAGCACAATAACTAAATATGTCAAAATTACTTCTAGCCTGTTAAAGATAATGGATCGTAGTACCTGCTGACTGCGAGCTGGAAAGAATCGGTCGAGTTTCGTCGGCCGTCGTTGAAGACTGCCGGAAATGTACGGCATTATACGTTGTACTTTATACAGACAATTGTCCTTGCTTTTTTATATCATTCCTCAGCCTGTGTTTACTCATGTGTTCAATTTTTTTTTAGTTCTTACATATTGTATAACCTTTTCGGCGCCACTTACCTGCTGTACATTCTTATTCCTGTTTACTATTATTTTTTTCTTTCTCTGCAGAGTTCTTGTCTTCGTTGGTACAAATCTTGAGTTTTCTCCCCCATTATGTAATGCACTCGGGCCTCTAAGGGAAAAATAAACGAAATAAATGAAATCTCGTTGCACTTGGACAGCGGGATGGTGTGTTATGCTATAACATATACCGCTGCTGTGTTTTGATTTTGACCACCTGTTGAGGTGACATCAGCGCGTAAGTTAACAGGAACAGAACTACAACACAATAAAAAGAACATAAGAAATAGAGGTAGGGTATACTAACACTTTCGGCAGTCTCTGCGCCATTGAAGTTCAAATCATGTGCTCCAATATTTAGTCCAGATCACGGTGTTAGAAGTACTTCTCGCACCGTGGTCCAGGTTACTAAAACCACTTGCTTTGTTAAAGGCGAAAGCCTTTAAAGC